>NW_027187315.1:8359984-8366270 GCF_028583685.1 Petaurus breviceps papuanus
CTCTCTCCCTCTCTCCATCTCTCTCTGTCTCTCTGTCTCTCTCTCTTACACACACACACACACACACACACACACACACAAGCACACGCGCATGCACATGAACTAGGAGTATTGTTTTGAACCATTGTTTCTAGGAGACCACCTTTAGAGTAGGGGATGGAGAGACGGCTAGAAATTCATCATGGTGTGTAGGAAATGAGTTAGAAAAAAAAGTCTCTGATAACAGAAGGTATACTCTCCAACACAATATACACCATTCCAAACCCTGGGAGGGCTATGGGCTGAATTGCAACCTAATCAAACATGCATTTTGTAAGTCCAAAAGAATAATGAGTTTTGTAACTGGTTATTTTCTCAACTACACTTACTTTGTAGCAGCTTTTATGTAAGCAAAGGAACATTGTTTAGTACTTTCTTGCACTCCAACAGTGCCACCTAGTGCCCCCACAGTGAGGAAGGGGTTTCATTTCATTGCTCTGATTTCCTGTATCATATTTATATTTAACATTTCTGGCCCAAAGAGTGCAGTCTTAACCTGCATTTTCCTAAGAAGCTCTAATAAATTCACAAAGCTATCGGAGCTTATATGAACAACCAAGATCCTATTAGTATTGCCATAAAATTCAAGTTTCCAAGTTTTGGCACCTTTCCCTTCCAAGTACAATTTCAGCAACATCCACAATTCCCTGATTTTTCCTTAGAGCCATTTTAATGTTGAAAAACTTTACTAGATCCTAGAGCTCTAAATGCTTTGACACTTCCATATTTCATCCATACTTATGGAAATTTTAATAACTTTTTAAAAGTTAAAAGATATCTTTACATATTTTCTATATCTTTTTCCAAAATGAATTTCAAATCAGGTACAAGCCTAATAGCCCTCCCCAGTGATCTATGGCTGCCTAGTCCCAGCATAGATAGCTAGTAGGTAATGCCTTCAAAACTCAACAAATGTCTAATATGGAACCATGATAAAAATGCTTTCATTTTTCTTTTTTAATTTTAAAATATGTATTATTTATTTTTAACATTCTTTTCATATTGAAATCCAAATTCTTTTCCTCCTTCCCAGTCCTCCCCCACTCACTAAGAAGGCAAATATCAATTATACATATGAAATTATGCAAAGCATATTTCCATATTAGTCATATATGGAAAATAAGCAAAAAATGAAGCAAGAAAATTATACTACAATTTGCATGCAGAACTTTTTCATCATGAGTCCCTTGCGACTGTCTTGGATTATTGTTTTGGATTGGATTAAAGTATTTGGATAAAGATTGGACTAAAGTAGCCAAGTCCTTCACAGTTGATTATCATTACAACATTGCTATTATTATGCACAATGATGTCCCAGTTCTCACTTCACTTTGAATCAGTTCATACAGATCTTTCCATGTTTTTGTCCTGAACAATCTCCCTTGTCATTTCTTATAGAGCAATAGTGCTCCATCACAATCATATGCCACAATTTGTCCAGCCATCCCACAACTGACGAGTATCCTCTCAATTTCCAATTTTTTGCTATACAAAATAGTTGCTATAAACATTTTTCATATGTAGATCCTTTTCCTTTAATCTCTTTAGGATTAGATACTAATAGATACTATTGTTGGGTCACAGTTTTATGGCGCTTTGGGCATAGTTCCAAATTGTTCTTCAGAATGGTTGGAGCAATTCATAACTCCACCAACAGTCTATGAGTGTACTTATTTTCCCTCATACCTCCCCCCACCCCCAGTATTTGTCATATCTGATATGTGTGAAGTGGTATGTCAGAGTTGCTTAAATTTGCATTTTTCTAATCAACAGTGATTCAGAGCATTTTCTCAAACCTTTATTTTTTTTTAATACTGCCTGATCATAGTCTTGGATCATTTACCAATGAGGTAATGGATCTTATTTTTATGAAATTGACTCAATTCTCTATATATTTGAGAAATGAGGCCCTTATCAGAGAAACCTGCTGTGAAAAATTTTTGATATTACTTTATTATCTATGGTATCTTTTGTCAAAATGTAATTTCCCTGATTATCTTTTTAAATTAGCTCTATTTTGGCTTTTGCTTTGTCTGTGATCTATTGCTATCCCTGCCTTTTTTGCTTCCACTGAAGTATGATAGATTGTGCCCCAGTCTTTTATTTTAGCTCTGCCTGCATCTTTCTGTTTCAAGTGTATCTCTTGTAAACAGCATATTGTTGGATTCTGGTTTCTAATCTGCTCTGTTACCTGCTTCCATTTTATGGATGAGTTCATCCCATTCTTATTCACAGTTATGATTACTAATTGTGTAATTCCCTCCATTATATTTTGTTCTGTTTATCCTTCTCTCTTTTTTTCCTGTTTCTCCTCAAAAGTCTGTTTCTCTTCTGATCCCTGCCTCCTTAATCTGCTCTCCCTTTTATCATTCCCCCTCCATTTCTTATCTTCTTCCCCTCCTATTTCTCTATAGGGTAAGATAGATTTCTATATACAACTGTGTGTGTACATATGTATGTGTAATATATAATACACACACATATACATATATATATTCTTTCCTCTATGAACCAATTCCAATGAGAGTGATGTTCAAGCATTACCCACCCACCCTCCATTTCCCCTCCACAATCTATAAAAGCTCTTCCTTGTGTGCCTCTTTTATATGAGAAAAATGTTTCCTACTCCACCTCTCCCTTTCATTTTTCCCAGCACATTCCTCTTTCTCACTTCTTCATTTTTTATTTTATATCATCCCAGCATAATTGATTCACACTCATAACCTCTGTCCAGGTAGACTCCTTCTAACTGCCCTAATAAAGTTCGTAGGAGTTACATGTATCATTTCCCCATAGAGGAATGTAAACAGCTTAACTGAGGCTCTTGTGATTACTCTTTCATGTTTAAATTTTTGTTTTTTAAAAATTTTCTGTTTGAATGTCAAATTTTCTACTTAGCTTAAGAATGTTTTAAAGTCTTCAATTTTATTAAATATCCATTTCCCCCCATAAAGGATTATACTCAGTTTCTTCTGGGTAGGTTATTCTTGGTTGTAATGCTATCTCCTTTGCCTTCTGGAATATCATATTTGAAGCACTCTACTCCTTTATCACAGAAACTGCCAAATCTTGTGTGATCCTGGCTGTGGCTTCACAATATTTAAACTGTATATTTCTGGTGTTTGACCTGGGATATCTGGAATTTGGTCATAATATTCCTGAGAGTTTTCATTTTGGGATCTCTTTCAGAAGGTGATTGTTGCATTCTTTTGGTTTCTCTTTTTACCCTCTAGATCTAAGATTTCCCTTTATAATTTCTTGAAATATAATGTCTAGGCTGGTATTTTTTAACATGGCTTTCAGGTAGTCCAATAATTCTTAAATTATCTCTCTTCAATCTACTTTTCAGGTTAGTTGTTTTTCTGATATTTCACATTTTTTCCTATTTTTTTTTCATTCTTTTGACTTCATTTTATTGTTTCTTGATGTCACATGGAAACATTAGCTTCCAGTTGTCCAATTCTTTATTTTTAAAGAATTAAGAATCTTTAGTGAGTTTTTGTGCTTTTACCATTATGCCAATTCTGTTTTTAAAAGGTATTATTTCCTTTAATGTTTTGGGGTCTTATTTTTTGTTCAAGCTGTTAATTCTCTTTTTCTAAGTTTTGTGCATCATTCTCATTTCTTTTCCCATTTTTTTCTTCTACCACTCATCTCTTCAACTCTTCTATGAATGCTCGTTAGGCTTGTGTCCAATTAGCATTTTTCTTTGGGGTTTGTTTGTAACTGTTTTCACATTGTTGTCATCTTCTGAGTTTATGTCTTTGTCTTCCCTGCCACTATTGTAGTTTTTTTTTTTAATGGTCAAATTCTTTGTTGTTGTTGTTTGCTCATTTTTCCAGTCTATTGACTTTGAACTTTATGTTAAAATTGGGTTCTACTCACCTAGGGATAGGGAAGCTTCAGGCCTTTTCATGCTGTTATCTTCAGGGCTAGTTCTGTGGGTCTAAAAGTTTTTGGTGCTACCAAGGTAATGTGATCCAGGAAGAGGTATGGTCACTGCTCTCTTGGTCTGTGCTCTGGTCTTTACCCAGGAAAAGTGCTCTGCTCCCCTGCAGCTGCAAAGCATTAGTACTCCTCATGGCTCTGGAACTGTGATCAAGTCCTTTGCTCTCCTGTAGCCACAAATGATACTGCTCCTTGGAGCTTGTAGCCTTGGAACTGCAACCAGGATCCCTGCTCCCACCAACTGCAAAACTCTTCTCCACTCTGGAACTGAAACCTAGAACTGCTTATGGGCAATAGATTTGCTAATCAGTGCCAGCTACAGCTAGTGCAGCAAAGGGTCCTCTATAATCTCTTTCTGACCAGTTTTTTGATTCTCAGTGTCTGAGCTGAGAGCTCCTAGGTCCACTGTTGCTACTGCCATTATCCTGGCCACCTCTTAAGGCCTACCCTTTGTGCTGCTGCTATGCTAGGGGCTGCCCTCCACCCTGAGATATCACAGATTTCTCCTTTGACTTCCTACATTGTCTTAGGTTATAAAAATGCCTCATCCTACCCTTTTGTTGGCTCTGCCACTCCAAAATTTGATATGAGGAGCTATTTTAAAGTTATTTGGCAGGGAAAGTTGGAAGAGTTCAGCTGGGTTGCTGCCTGTACTCTGCCTTCTTGACTCCACATGATAAAGTGCTTTTCAATCTTCCTTTGGACCATACAATCATAGAATTTTGGAGCTGAAAGGGTTTTTTCAGATTATCAAATCTAAATCTCCAATTTTATATATAACTGATTCCCAGAGAGGTTTTGGTCAAATTGGTGGCAGTGTTGAGGTTAGAATTCAAGGTTTTCTGTTTAGGGATCTTCTCAATACACACTTGCAATTATAGTATAATAAGTTTGATACTTGATTATCTGATGGATCCATGACTTCTTAAGTGTGAATACTTGCTTCACTATTATAGCATGCTCCCCTCTCTAAACCTTTATATCCTCTGTAATTCTTTTCCATGCTTTTTTTCCCCATTAATCCCTTATAAAGAATCGACCCAACACACTACAGCTCTGATTCTTTTAAAATTTTCCAAATACTCAATGTGCCACCTGGGCTTGTCATCTCTTGTCCCTCCTTTTTGCCCCATGACCAGCCTACATTTATTTCTGATCATACATATCCTTCATAACATTTCTCTTCTATAAATTATTGATTTGGTTAAAGTAAAAATTCCACTGTTATACAATCTCTAGCTTTCTCAGATTAATGTTTTTAAATACATAGAATGCAAGAATATTGAAAGATGTAATATTTTTTCCAATCCAAGTTCATGAATCCCCTGAAATCTAACCATGGACACCGGGTTAAGAAACTCTGATCAAGTCCAACCCATACCTGAGCATAATCTTACCCTACATTTTTTTTCTAGCATGAGGAGTTCAGAGATTACTATAATTATTACCACATGTGCCATACAACCCTATTTAATTGACCTATTCAAGTATTTATTAAAACAACATGAATGGTTTTCTTACTAGTTTTGCTCATTTGAATATATGAGTTGAGTAAGAAAGTCACATTAGTCAGGTCAGTCAATAAACATTTATTAAATGTTTACTATTGCCAGTCATTATGCTAAGATTGAGGAGTTAACTCCAAAAGGAAGAAAATCATGAAAAGATCATTTCTTTTTTGTTTTGCTTTTGTTTTTTAATTTCAAAATATTCCATTTTCCCCAATTACATGTAAAATCTTCTAATAGTTTTTTTTTTTAATTTTGAGTTCCAAATTCTCTATTTCCCTCCTTTCCCACTCTCCTAATTGAGAAGGCAAGCAATTTAATATAGGTTATACATGTGCAGTCATGCAAAACATATTTCTATATTAGTCATGCTGTAGAAAAAAATACAGACAAAATACCCAAGAAAAATAAAGTTAAAGAAACATGCTTTGATCTGCATCAGTTCTTTCTCTGGTGATGAATGTCATTTTTCCTTCAGAACTATTTTAGATCATTATATTGCTGAGAATAGCTAAGTCATTCACAGTTTATCATACAATATTGCTGTTACTGTGTACAATGTTCTTGTGGTTCTGCTCAATTCAGTTTGCATCAGTACATGTAAGTCTTTTTATGTTTTTCTGAAAGCATCCTGCTCATCATTTCTTATATCACAATATCACAACAGTATTCCATCACAATGAAGGGGAGGGGAGGAGAGGAGAGAAAGGAAGGAGGGGGAGGGAGAGGAAGAGAGAGAGAGAGAAAGAGAGAGAGAGAGAGAGAGAGAGAGAGAGAGAGAGAGAGAGAGA
>NW_027187315.1:8366280-8376779 GCF_028583685.1 Petaurus breviceps papuanus
AGAGAGAGAGAGAGAGAGAGAGAGAGAGAGAGAGAGAGAGAGAGAAGAAGGAAGAAAAGATGTCCTAGAGTAGGGCATGAGACTAGAGGTAGATAAAAAGGAAGATTTCTTAACAATAGAGTCTATTAAACAAGGATACTAGAATGAACAGAGGGGTAGTGCTGTTTTATATATATATATAATAAAATATGCAATTTTATTCTCTGGAGAATCTTTAAAAATGCAGTAGATTAGGGGCAGCCAGGTGGCGTAGTGAGCAAGAGTGCCAGCCCCAGCATCGGGAGACTTGGGATCAGTTCTGGGCTCAGATACTCGGCACCCGCACAAAAATAACTGGCCATGCAACTTAATCCCGATGGTTTATTAAAAAAATGCAGTAGATTTTCAACTGTATGATTATATACATCTATTCCATAACCTCTAAAAATTTCCTTTCTAGTTCTATATTTCTATGTCATAGACTTCCCTTTTTCCTATTCCCAGTGTCTCTTTGATTCCATTTTCCTTCTCTTAGTTTTTCTGGCTCTTCTGAACAACATCACCAACAAAAAAAAGATAGTGGAGGGATGTTTCAAGATAACACAAAACTAACATTCCCTCGTAGGGGTTTAATAAATGCTCACTGAATAAATGGACAAACAAATGAATGAATAATGTTCTTATTAGCATTCTGAAATTTTGCCCTTGTACCATGTTGGCAAAGGTCTGAATGGTGCTAGTTGCCTGCATTTGTGTTTGCTTCTGCCTCTAGTGATTGACAGGAAGTGCTATTTCCTGTGGTGCTAGATAGGAGTGATGAAAGAGAACCAAGATTGTACTGAGATTAAGGGCATGAGGTAGTAGAAGGTAGCAGGGAAATTATCTGCACGTTCTTTATTATACTGGTTTGACCCAAAGGGAATTAGAGAGAGGTAATAAAATTTGTCAGTTCTGAGTAGATCAGGACCAAATGGGTAATTCTACTAAGAAAATATGAATGTTAGAAAAAAATATGAGCATGAATCAGTGGTTTTATTAATTTGACCACATCATAATCTAAGGAAAGTAAACCTATGGATTTGCAGAGTAAAAATAACTTACTTCTGTCTATTATATGAAATATATATTAGTTAGACCTAGTATCATATTAATGCTCAAAAAAGTTCAATAATAAAAACAATTAAGTGTGATATTTTAATGTTATTCGAAATGTGAGGTTGTCAGTTTAACAATAAGAAACACATTTTCTTTTCATTTTCTGCTTATGTTCATGACCTTTGAATTACATTGTCTTTTGTGACAAAAATAATTTATGTGAACAGAAAAAAAAACACCTCGCAAGAAATTACACTCTACTGTTCACATTATAATGTATAATGGGGGATCTGAACTCGATACTTTCATCCAAGAAGTATATATATATAATATAGATATATATATAATTTTACATGTAATTAATATATAATTTTAAAGGCAACACAACACTATTTTTTAAAATCCTTAATAAAAGCTCTAAATTATAAAAATGCACAATTTAAACCAAATTTAATAATTTAACATAAAGATTCAATGTGGCTCTTTCAAGTTGAACACCAATATCAACGACTTATTTTTTAAGGATGATAATCTTTTTTTTTTTTTTAGAAACACATCTATACAATGAAAGAGTTGAATCAGTTTTTTAGTTTGTACTGAGGTCAATAAAAAAGTTTTGACCATAAATAAAATTGTAAAGACTCAAATTCCACTTAGCATATCCAGGGTAATGTGAAGATATATTCCCTAAAATAATAACAACTGAATGGTGTTCCTCTGAATCTAGCTAGTACAGTAAACATATGGTTAAATGGTGGTATCTGAGAATAGGATTTAGATTTCTGGACCATAGTTTTACATACAGGAATGATGGTTGCTTAGACAGAGATAGAGTGCACCAAATGAGGGCTTGAACACTTGGAAATCTGAATTGGAAGGTTTTATGCTAAAAACAGATGGAGAGGTGGAGAAAAACTGCCCATATATTATCTGCTACAGTGGAGACCATGGAGAGTTGTAGGTGATCCAAATGTAGAGTATCAGTAGAGAAGACCAGTAATTCACAAGGCCCAAGAACAGAGCTTGTAATAAAAAAAACCCTGGTTTTATTTCTCTATGCACAATTAAAATGACCTTTCTGCAGCTTTGAACACTATTGCCTATTCTATCGTCGAAAATAAACTCTCCTTTGCTTTCTATGACACTTCTCCTTCTTAGTTTTACTCCTCCCTGGCCTTTCTTAGTCTCTTTTATTAAGCCACCATTCTTTTTCTAAACATCCCCTTAAGATGTTATCATGCAGGAGCGGAGTCAAGATGGCAGAGTAGAAACAGGACCTCTGCAGGTTCCAGCTTCCACCTTCCCCAATTCATGTAAA
This sequence comes from Petaurus breviceps papuanus, assembly GCF_028583685.1. Taxonomy (NCBI): domain Eukaryota; kingdom Metazoa; phylum Chordata; class Mammalia; order Diprotodontia; family Petauridae; genus Petaurus; species Petaurus breviceps. Next base: position 8,368,673 of record NW_027187315.1, read on the forward strand.
AGGGGACTCTGAACAAACTTTGGAGCTACAGAACCCATAAAATGACACAGAGAAGCTAACTTCCTGCTGAGGACAGCCCAACAGGCTGGCAGGAATTGGCCAGCACTGCATTCTGGGAGCCAAGCCCAGCTCCACTCAAGGTTTTAGCCCCAGGGCGGACCTGACTAGCCCCTGACTGGAGGGACTCTAGATTACCAGCAGCTGTGGCCATTTCCATATTTATCAACACATAGATGCAAAGGACAAATTGAGAGATCAGTGCAGTGTGAACTTTGGGACCAGTAGGTGGGAGAGCACGGGCCACTGGGCCACATTGCAGCTTCAGCTCCTGGCCTGCACACTGTAGGGGGACCAAGTGACCAGTCTGAGGGGAAATCGCTCTCGCTTTAACATGCTTGGATCTGGATTGCAGTCTAGGGTGGAGGTCCTGGAGTGTGTGACCAGCTTGCCAGAGCATGTGGAGGCTTCAGAGAGGGCACCCAACTAATACCTCTAGCAGCTAATAAAACCCCACTGTTTGGGACAGAAGCTCCCCTGTCTGGTGGCAGACTCCTACTGTGGCAAAAAGCCCAAAAGTCAAGTAATTGAGTGGCAACATGACCAGGCAAAGGAAGCAAAACAAACAGAAGAATCCAACATTAGACTCTTATTTTGGGGACAAAAAGGATCAAAGCATGGAACAGGAGGAAGACAATGAAGTCAGAAGCCCTGCACCAAAAGCTTCAAAGGAAAATACGAGCTGGTTATAGGCCATGGAGGACCTTAAGAAGCAGATAAAAGAAGTGGAAAAAAACTGGGAAGAGAAATTAGAACAATACAAGAAAATTATGAAATGAGAGTCAACAGGCTGACTGAGTAAAATCACACCTTAAAAAGCAGACTAACTCAAATGGCAAAAGAGGCTCAAAAAGACAATGAGGAGAGGAATGTCTTAAAAAGCCAAAATGCCAGATGGAAAAAGAAGCTCAAAAGCTCAATGAGGAGAATCATTCCCTCAGATTTAGAATGGACCAAAGGGAAGCTAGTGACTTGAGGAGAAATCACGATGCTGTTAAACAGATCCAAACAAATGAAAGAATAGAAGGCAATGTGAAATATCTCATGGGAAAAAATCACTGACCTGGAAAATAGATCCAGGAGAGATAATTTAAAAATTTTTGGACTACCTGAAAGCCATGATCAAAGAAAGAACCTAGAAATCATCCTCCAAGAAATTCTCAAAGAAAATTGCCCTGATGTTTTAGAACCAGAAGGTAAAATAGAGGTTGAAAGAATCCACCTCCTGAAAAAGATCCCAAAAAGAAAACTCCTAGGAATAGGATAACCAGGTTCCGGAATTCCCAGATTAAGGAGAGAATATTGGAAGCAGTCAGGAAGAAACAATTTGAATATTGTGGAAACACAATCAGGATAACACAGGATCTGGCAGCTTCTACACTGAGGGATCAAAGGCCTGGAATATGATATTCCAGAGGGCAAAGGAGCTGGGATTAAAACCAAGAATCACCTACCTAGAAAAACTGAATATCATGTTTCAGGGAAAAATATGGTCATTCAGTGGAATAGAGGACTTTCAAGCATTCTTAATGAAAAAACCGGAGTTGAATAAAAAATTTGACATTCAGATACAAGAAGCAAGAGAAGCACGATAAGGTAAACAGGGAAAAGAAATCATAAGGAACTTATCAAAGTTGAACTATTAACATTCCTAAATGGAAAAATGATAATTGTAACTGATGAAACTTTTCTCAGTATGAAAACAGTTTAAGGGAATAGAAAAAAAAATATATATATATATGTGTGTGTGTGTGTGTCTATATCGGAGGGTATACGAGCATATGAATATATATGTGAATGTGTGTATATATTTACAGGTATACATAAATAGAGGGCACAGGACCAATTTTATAGGAAAGAATGATACTTAAAAGGTGAAATTAAGAGGTGAGAGAAGAATACAACAAGAGGAGATGGAGAGAGACAGAATGGTGTAAACTATCTCATTTGGCAAGGGAAAATGGTTACAATGGAGGGGAAGAATAGGAAGGCAAAAAGGAATGGGTCAACCTTATTCTCACTGAATTTGGCTCGGGGAGGGAATGAAATACACACTAAATAGGGTATCTCACCCTACAGGAGAGTGGGGGGGGGGAGGGGATCAGAGGGGGGATGATGGAAAGTAGGGCAGGCTGGGGGAGAGGGAAGTTGGAAGCATCCACTTTTGAAAAGGGATGGGATCAAAGTAGAGAATAGAACAAGTGGGAGCTGGGATAGAAGGGAGGGCAATATAGTCACTCTTTTACAATATATCAACTATGTTAATGTTTTTCATAAGCTACACATGTACAATCTATACTGAACTGCTTATTTTCCCATTAAGGGTGGATGACAAGGGAGGAAGGGAATGAATCTGGAATTCAAAGTTCTAAAATCAAATGTCTAAAATTATATACATACACACACACACTATTATTAATACTACTTTACATATAATTGGGAAAAAGATATACAGGCACTGGGGCATATAGATCCACCATGCCCTACTGGAAATGCCGAAGTGGGTATGGGAGAAGATATAGGAGAGAGCAGATTAGAGGAGGGGAGATCCTGTGGGACTGCTATTCTGAGATGGTGGGTAGGGTAAAAACAGGGAGAAAATTTGTAACCTAAAATCTGGCGGAAATAAATGATGCAAATCAGAAGTTAATAAAGCATTTGAACTCAGAAAAAAAAGAAAAAGATATTATCATACATACTCTTCCCTTTGCTCCGTATTCTTTTCCTTGATCATATGATCATTACCCTTCAGTTCAAATTATCTCTAAGCTCATATAAAAAGAGGGAGAGATTAAGGACATACATGTGCATTTATAGTACATGTACATATACATATATGCATATGTATATGTGTGTATATATACATACATACAGATACATATACACACAAATAAATGTCATCTCTCTCTTGAACCTAGCAATGCATTACCTCTTGGCTATCTCCACTTGAATATATTCTCTCAAACTCAATGTGTCCATAATGGAACTCAAGCCCATCTCCTTCCTCCAAACTTTCCAATTTCTAGTGATGATATCAGACATCATAGTTCCAGTCATTACAGATTTTGACCTTGAAGTCATCCTTTATGTTTCTCTCTCCCTCAATCCTTATATTTAATCAGTTACCAAGTGTTGTTAATCCTACCTTCATTAATCTCATATCTGTTCCATTTTCTACATTCACATGCTCTCTTCCCTGGTTCAGGTCCTCATCATTTCTAGTCTAGGCAACTGCAAAAACCTATCATTTGGACTCTTCTCTCACTAGAATTACCTCCGCATTACTGACAAATTGATATAATTAAAACATAGATCTAAACATGTTACAAAAATCTTCAGTGGTTGTACTAGAATAAATTCAAAATCTCCACCTGGCCCTTCACATTCTGGTTCCCACCTACATCTTCAAGTCTACTTCATATTATTCCCCTTCATGCACTTTCTATTCCTGCCAAACAAGACTGTTAACTATTCCCTGCACATGATTTAGAAAATATATCAATTTACCGTCCTGGAAATAAATTTCAAATTTTGTGAGAGAAGTTACTAAAAAAACTCATAGCCTACACCCCTGCAAATATCTCTGCTGTTATAGGCTACCTCAGAGATATGGAAGATTCAGCCCAGACCACCACAATTAAGCAAATTTGATAAAGTAGGTCACATGAATTTTTGGTTTCCAAGTACATATAAAAATTATCTTTACACTATGCTATAATCTATTAATTTGCAATAGTATCATATCTAAAAAATGTACATATCTTAATAAAAAAATACTTTATTGCTAAAAAATGCTAACCATCACCTGAGCTTTCAATGAATTGTAATCTTTTTGCTGGTGGAGGGTCTTACATCAGTGTTGACAGCTGCTGACTAAGCAAGGTAGTGATTGCTGAAGGCTGAGGTGGTTGCAGCAATTTCTTAAACTAACACAACAATGAAGTTTGCCACATCTATTGACTCTTCCTTTCACTTGAACACTTAGAGGCCATTATAGGATTATTAATTGGCCTAATTTTAATATTGTTGTGCTTCAGGGAAGAGAGGCCCAAGGACAGGGAGAAAAATGGGGGAACCCCCACTCAGTGGAGTAGTCAGAAAACATACATTTATCAATTGAACATATAGTCTTCTATCAAGGTGGTTCCTGGCACCGCTAATATTAGAAAAATGATGTCAATAGACTTGCTTGAGTTGCGATAAACCTTCAATTTGTAAAAAAAAAATACAATATCTACAAAGTACAATAAAGCAAAGTGCAATACAATGATGTGAGCCTGCATATCCAAAATATCTATGACAAAAAGGTCCTAAATATATACATAGCAGAAGTCTTTTTAATTTTTTATATTTATTTATTTAGTATTTAACCTTTCCCCAGTTACATATAAAACCAATCATTAACATTTGTTTGAGTTCCAAATTTTCTCCCTTCTTCTCTCCCTACCCTCCACCCCTCACTGAGAAGGCAAGCAATTCCAGAGGTTATACATGCAAAACATATCCCTAATAGTCATGCTGTAAAAGAAAGCATAGAAAAAAAAATCAAGAAAAATAGTCTTTTAAAAAGTATGCTTCAACCTGTATTCAAACATCATCAGTTCTTTCTCTGGGGATGGATAGCATTTTTCATCCTAAATCCTTCCAAGTTGTCATGAATCACTGTATTGTTGAGAATAGCTAAGTCATTCACAGCTGACCATCTTACACTATTGCTCTAACTTTGGACCCAGTACATTTCACTTTGCATCAATCCATACAAGTCTTTCCAGGTTTTTTGGAGAGCATCCTGCTAATTATTTCTTATAGTACAATAGTATTCCATCATAATTACATACTACAACTTGTTCAGTCATTCTCTAACTGATGGGCATCTCCTCAATTTCTAATTCTTTACTCCCAGAAAAGAGGTGCTATAAATATTTTTGTATATTTAGGTCCATTTCCTTTTTGTTTTTTTTTTATCTCTTTTGTGATACAGACCTAGTAGTGATATTGCTAGGGTCAAACAATATGAATGGTTTATAGCCCTTTGGGCATAACTCCAAATTGTTCTACAGAATGGTTGAAAAGTGCATTAATATATCATTTTTCCCACATCCTCTACAACATTTGTCATTTACCTTTTCTGTCCTATTAGTCAATCTAGGTATGGGATAGTACCTCAGAATTGTTTTAATTTGCATTTCTATAATCAATAGTGAGTTAGAATATTTTTTCATATTGTTCTAGATAGCATTAATTACTTCATCTGAAAACTGATTATATCTTTTGATCATTTATCAATGGGGAATGGTTCTTATTTTTTATAAGTTTGATACAGTTCTCTATATCTTACAAAATTAAGCCTTTATCAGAGGAACTTGCTCCAAAAAATTTTTTTCAGTTACTATTGCTAACTGTATTTTCCTCCATACTATTTCCCCTACCCCTGTTTAATCTATTCTCTCTCTCCTTTCACCCTATCCCTCCTCAAAAGTGTTTTGTTTCTGACTACACCTTTCCCCAATCTGCCCTCCCTTATATCACACCCCCCTTCTCTTATCCCCTTCCCCTCCTACTTTTCTGCAGGGTAAGATAGATTTTTATACTCTAATGCCTGTGTATCTTTTTCCCTCTTTGATGAGAGTAAACTTCACTCACTACCCCTCAACTCCCCCCTTATTAAAACTTTGAGCTCCAAATTTTCTCCCTTCTTCTCTCCCTACCCTCCACCCCTCACTGAGAAGGCAAGCAATTCTAGAGGTTATACATGCAAAACATATCCCTAATAGTCATGTTGTGAAAGAAAGCATAGAAAAAAATCAAGAAAAATAAAGGTTTTTTAAAAAAAAGTATGCTTCAATCTGTATTCAAACACCATCAATTCACTGTAAAAACTTTTTCTTGACTCTTTTATGTGAGATAATTTACCCCCATTCTACTTCTTTTATGTGAGATAATTTACCCCCATTCTACCTCTCCCTTTCTCTTTCTCCCAGTATATTCCTCTCTCACACCTTAATTTTATTTTTTATATGTCATCCCTTCATATTCAACTGACACCTTTACCATCTGTCTACATATACTCCTTCTAACTACCCTAATAATGAGAAAAGTCTTATGAGTTACAATTATCATCTTCCCATGTAGGAATGTAAACAGATTAACCTTATTAAATCCCTTATGATTTCCTTTTCCTGTTTACCTTTTTATACTTCTTTTGAGTCTTGTATTTCTAAGTCAAATTTTCTCTTCAGCTCTGGTCTTTTCATCAAGAATGCTTGAAAGTCTTCTATCTCATTAAATATACATTTTTGCCCCTGAAAGATTATACTCAGTTTTGCTGGGAAGGTGATTCTTGGTTATAATCCTAGCTCTTTTGCCCTCCAGAATATCATATTCCAAACCTTCTGATCCTTTAATATAGAAACTGCTAAGTCTTGTTTTATCCTGATCATGGCTCCACAATACTTGAACTGAATTGGTTCTTTCTGGTTGCTTGCAAATTTTCTCCTTAACCTGATAACTCTGGAATTTGGCTATAATATTTCTGTCAGTTTTTATTTTGGGGGTCTCATTCAGGAGGTGATTGGTGGATTCTTTCAATTTCTATTTTACCTTCTGGTTCTAGAATATCAGGGCAGTTTTCCCAGATAATTGCTTGAAAGATGATGTCTGGGTTCTTTTTTGATCATGGCTTTCAGGTAGTCTGATAATTTTTAAGTTCTTTCTCCTGAATCTATTTGCCAGAGTTGTTTTTTTAATGAGATATTTCACAGTCTTCTATTTTTTTATTTGTTTGGCTTTGTTTTATTGCTTCTTGGTTTCTCATAAAGTCATTAGCTTCCATTTGCTCCATTCTAATTTTAAAGCAATTCTTTTCTTCAGTGAGCTTTTGGGCCTATTTTGTCATTTGATCTAGTATGTTTTTCTTCAGTATCTGTTTGTGTGTGTCTCCACCAAGCTGTTGACATTTTTCTCATGACTTTCTTGCATCACTCACATTTCTCTTTCCAATTTTTCTTATACCTTTCTTACCTTATTTTCAAAATCCTTTCTGAGCTCTTCCAGGGCCTGAGACCAATCATATTTTTTCTTGGAGCCTTTGGATATAGGAGTGTTGACCCTACTGTCTTCTTCCAAGTGTATGTTTTGATCTTCATTGTTACAATAATAACATTCTATACTGAGAGATTTTTTCTATTGTTTGCTCATTTTCCCAGCCTATTTCTTGACTTTTACATGTTTGTTAAAGTAGGGCTCTGCTTCCAGGGTGGAGGGCACACTGTCCCAAGCTTCAGCGGCTTTGTGCAGCTGTTTTCAGAGATACTTCCAGGAACCTGTAAGTTTTCAGTTCTTGCAAGGTGGTATGATCTAGGGAGAGGTGTTTACTCCTCTCCTGGCCTGTGCTCTGGTCTATCAGCAACCACAAGCACTCTTTTCTGCCCTGGAACTATGAAGAGGGTTTCCTCTCCACTGCTGTGGCAAGCTCTTCTATGCAAGTGCTCCTCCTCACCCTGGGACTGCCACCCAGGACTGGGACCCAGATCTGAGTATGGGCAAAGCAAAAGAGTCCTGCCTCCGTGCTAGCAAAGAGACCCCGGTAATTTCCTTTTGACCAGTTGTTCAAGTTCTTTAGTATCTATGGGCTGGGAGCCCCAGAAGCAGCCACTGCTGCTTCCACTGCCAGTGCCAATTCAGTCACTGCCAACGACTGTTCCTGGCATTTGGGGGCCAGGTTGTGCTGGCTGTGCTTACCTTGGACTATACTCCATTCCTGCTCTGGCATGACAGACACCTTCTTGCTGACTTCTAAGTTGTCCCTGGTGTCTGTGGGTAGATAGGTCTGGAAACTGCCACCGCTGGCAGCCAACCCTAAGACCTGCTCTGGACTTGCTTGGCTCAGTCTGTGCTGGTATAACCTGTGCTGGAATACACTCCTCTCTCAGCCTGATGCAACAGACTTTTCCTTCTGACTTTGTGTAATAGTAATGGCATTTAAAGATACCCCTGTATTGGCTTGGTTTTTGGTTTGATTTTGTTAAAACCCAGAGCTTGTTAATCCCAC
>NW_027187315.1:8376879-8466311 GCF_028583685.1 Petaurus breviceps papuanus
AGAGAGAGAGAGAGAGAGAGAGAGAGAGAGAGAGAGAGGCAAAAGAACTTTTTGGAAGCAGCACCTTTGGAGGCAGAGAGAGACTGAGAGGATTGCTGAAGGCCACTTTGAATTGCCCTGGATTTTTGAGACCTGCCCCTGGAGCTGCCAAGGACTGAGGAGACATGGCTGTTTTGCTGGTACTTTGTCTGTCTGTTTTGATGTTGTTTTGCCAGATTTGTCTACTGGTGAAGGACAGTGCTGTTGTTGCAGGGGTCTGGGAACCTTTCTGTTGGTTCAGAGCTACTGAGACTGTCCTGCAAACAGAGAGTGAATACTGTCCACTGGTGAAGGACAGTGCTGTTGTTGCAGGGGTCTGGGAACCTTTCTGTTGGTTCAAAAGCCCTGAAGAAGGATTTTCTTGTTGTATGTTTACAGAAATCCTGGGAGAGGGTTTTGCTAATGTTTTCAGGAGTCCTAGGACTGTTCTGCAGACAGAGGATGAATTAATGAAGAGACTAGCAACGTATCTTGTGGCCTTGCTAAGCCTTGTCTCCCCAGGAACAAAGATTGCTGAGAACTTGCCTCCTGTCAAGATGAAGAAAAGACCTCCATTTGGGTTCTAAGTGCTGTGCTTAAACTTGTTGTAACTCTGGGGTAGATTCAGTTGTGATCCAGGGGTGGAGAACTTTAGACCTTTTTGTGTTCTATGATTGACAAATGAATGTACTTTACTTATGTTTTTAAACTAATCTCCATTTGAGAAGAGGGGCTTTGTGGTGGACTAAATGAAGGTACAGCCTAGGGGTGGAGTAGTATTTAGACCAGGGACTTTGTAATTGATTGAATGAATGTAAGGTCCTGGGGTGGGGTAGTACTTGGAGATTATTAATCACACTTAGTAAATGCTGTATTTTGAATGATGTCATGTTTTGATCTTCTCTGTTCTTGGTTTGTCACTGAATAAAATGGAGAGCACCTATGCTGGTATTCTGAACCTTGGGAAGTTGCCTTCCTTGGCATCACATTACACTTTAAGTTGTCTTGGGCTAGAAATTTGTTTCACTACATCTTTTTATGGGTTCTGCTATTCTAAAATTTGTTTAGGGAAATTTTTTAAAAGAATTTGAAGGGTTTTGGAGGAGAGTTCAGGCAACTCCCTGCTTTTACTCCACCATCTTGGCTCTGCACCTCACCCCTCATAGCAACATTCGTTGAGATAGTAAAAACCTTGAAATAAAATGGGTTGACTATCAATTATGGTATAGCCATATAACCTGTGGCATATGATTTCAACAGAATACTATTGAATCATAATATATGATGAATGTGAGGGATTTGGCAAATCCTTTTATGATAGAAAAGAAAAGGTTAGTCAGTCAAGTGTGATATCCTAAATTTGGGGAGATTAGATTTGAAAGACTTCAGATAAAGGATAGTAGGATCACTGGATCATTGGGACTAAAATTCAACCAAAGGAATCAGCACAAGAGAATTAGAATGCTCTCAGTAACGAAACCCTAACAGTATGTTTACCTAAAAATGAGATGGGCAAATGTGGAAGGAAGGAAGGAAGGAAGGAAGGAAGGAAGGAAGGAAGGAAGGAAGGAAGGAAGGAAGGAAGGAAGGGAGGAAGGGAGGGAGAAAAGGAGGGAGGAAGGAAGGGAGGAAGAAAGGGAGGGAGGAAGGAAGGAATGGAGGAAGAAAGGGAGGAAGAAAGGGAGGGAGGAAGGAAGGAATGGAGGAAGAAAGGGAGAGAGGGAGGAAGGAAGGAATGGAGGAAGAAAGGGAGGGAGGGAGGAAGAAAGGGAGAGAGGGAGGAAGAAAGGGAGAGAGGGAGGAAGAAAGGGAGGGAGGGAAGGAAGGAAGGAAGGAAGGAAGGAAGGAAGGAAGGAAGGAAGGAAGGAAGGAAGGAAGGAAGGAAGGAAGGAAGGAAGGAAAGAAGGGGGAAAGGAGGAGAAAAAGGAGGAGAGGAAAACTAGGAGAAGGAATAAGAAGAAGAAGAGGGAGAGAAGAAAGAAGAGGAAGAGAAAGAGAAGGAGGTGTACTGTAATGCCAAGGAAAGGCAACTTCCCAAGGTTCAGAATACCAGTATAGGGGCTCTCCATTTTATTCAGTGACAAATTAGGAACAGAGAAGATCAAAATATGACATCATTCAAAATACAGCATTTACTAAGGGTGATTAAATAATCTCCAAGTACTACCCCACCCCACGACCTTCCATTCATTCAATCAATTACAAAATCCTTGTTCTAATACTACTCCACCCCTAGGCTGTACCTTCATTTAGTCCACCACAAAGCCCCTCTTCTCAAATGGAGATTAGTTTCCAATCATAAGTAAAGTACATTCATTTGTTCAACCATAGAACACAAAAAGGTCAAAAGTTCCCCACCCCTGGATCACAATTGAATCTACCCCAGAGTTACATCAAGTTTAAGCACAGCACTTAATACCCAAATGGAGGTCTTTTCTTCATCTTGACAGGAGGCAAGTTCTCAGCAATCTTAGTTCCTGGGGAGACAAGGCTTAGCAAGGCCACAAGATATATTGCCAGTCTCTTCATTAATTCATCCTCTGTCTGCATAACAGTCCTAGAACCCCTGAAAACATTAGCAAGACCCTCTCCCAGTATTTCTGTAAACATACAACAAGAAAATCCTTCTTCAGGGCTTTTGAACCAACAGAAAGGTTCCCAGACCCCTGCAACAACAGCACTGTCCTTCACCAGTGGACAGTATTCACTCTCTGTCTGCAGGACAGTCTCAGGAGCTCTTAACCAGCAGCCAGGTTCCAGGACTTCTTCAACAACAGGACTGTCTTTCACCAGTGGACAAATAGGCAAAACAACATCAAAACAGACAGACAAAGTACCAGCAAAACAGCCATGTCTCCTCAGTCCTTGGCAGCTCAGGGGGAAGGTCTCAAAAGTCCAGGGCAATTCAAAGTGGCCCTCAGCAATCCTCTCAGTCTCTCTCTCTCTGCCTCCAGGAGGGTGCTGCTTCCAAAAAGTTCTTCTGCCTCTCCCTTGTCTCTCCAAATCTACGTCACCAGCTTCTCCCAGTTCAGGACTCTCTTTTCACATCAACAAGTCCATCCCACAGGTGGGATTAACAAGCTCTGGGTTTTAACACAATCAATTTGAAAACCAAGCCAATACAGGTGGATCTTTATATTCCATTACTATCACAGGAGGAGGAGGAGGACGAGGACGAGGACGAGGAGGAAAAGAACTCCTGACTTCAATTCTTGACAAAATTCTGAAATGTATTATTAAAAGTGTGGTTCATGAACATTTAGAGAAGAAAATGGTGATCACTAAGAGGCAGTTTAACTTTCACAAAAAATGACTTCATAAAGAGGAAAAAAGGGAAACTATACTCAATGTCAGAAATATTAATATTATTTTAGAGTTAGTAACTAGACCAACTAGAGTTGGTAGAGTTAGAAAAATACAGAAAGACTCAGACCTATGAAGGAAGATATAATCCACACTCAGATAAACAGAAGATAAACAAATATAGCACAGTCTTACATAGATGCATATAGATGTATATGCCTATATTAAAAAATGATTATAGATATGTAGGTATACATATGTGTGTGCATGTCTGTGTGTTTATGTGTATATATGTGTGCATGTACATGTATGTATGTGTCTATTGTATATATGTATCTGTGCTTCATTGTAGCCTTTTTGGGAGAGGAAGGGGAAAAAAAGAACAAGGTAAAAAGTAGACAGCAGAGAACAAAAGAAAACTTATAAGGACTCAAAGAAAAGATGCACAGCACAGAACACAATGTATATAGCATTTATTAGGTAGCCTTTTTTGAAATGGAAATTCATTGTTGTGTATTTTGAATCCTCTCTTACTGCCAGGCTGTGCACATGGCAATGCTTTTTTTTCTTATTTTGTATTTAAGTTTATAATATATTTCTTTTTATTTTCTTACTGTGTATTTGTTTTAGTATTTAAGCTTAAAATAAATGTGTTTTTTAAAGGTTTCATTTCTTTTTTCACAATTGCTGACTACACTGGCAATTTTATACTATATAATTAAGGTTATATTTGGAAAAGCACTTAATATCTAATGTGGTATGTATGTGTGGTTTCATGACAAAAAATTAAAGAATATATGTCAAAATCTTGTGAAGTCAATGCCAAAGGTATTGACTGGAAAAATGGGGATACATCAATACTATGGTGCTGTGAGAAATGATGAAGGGCATGATTTCAGAAAGACCTGGGAAGTCTTATATGAACTGATACAAAGTAAAGTGAGTAGAACCAGGAGAGCATTTACATAGTAAATCTACATAGTAACTGTAATATTGTAAGGATAATCAACTGTGACTTAGTAACTCTGATCTGTATAATACAATGAAACACTACAATTCCAAAGGACTTATGATATAAATATAGAATATTGCTCCTCTCCAGATAGAAAGTGCAAATTTGAAGCATATTTTTTTTCCATTCTTTATTTTACTTCCCCTACCCCCACCCCAGAACAAACAGAGCTAACATGGAAATATTTTGCATGACTGTATATGCGTAACAGGTATCATATTTCTTGCCTTTTCCATGGATGGGGGAAGAGTAGAAGGAAGGAGAGAGAGAATATGAAACTGAAAAGAAAAGTAAAATATTTTCTAAAAATTAAAAAAAATTAAAATGGGTCCATATTGAATTTTAAAAGTGTTTTAAAATGTAAAGAGTTACAAGATTTATTGTAGGGCAATAAATTTAATTATTTTACTTTGATCCAGTTAATTTGCATATCACTATTAATCAAGGCATGTGAAAAAGTATTTCTTGCTATCATTGTGGATAAAATAAAAAATAACAGGGCAGCTAGGTGGCGCAGTGAGTAAGAGTGCTGGCCCTGGAGTCTGGAGAACCCGGTATTGGTTCTGGCCTCAGATACTTAACACCCACACAAAATAACTGGCTGTGTAACCTTGGGCAAGTTACTTAACCCCAACTGCTTTAAAAAAATAGATAAAAATAACTAGGTTAGATGATAATGGAGTTCAAACAGGATGAATGACAAAACCCATGGAGTTAATGATTTAGGGGTCAATGTAAACTTGGGGAAAAGTCTTTAGTACTTTTCTCAGGGGTACCTCCTTGTCCATTTGCTGCTTAATAATATTTTCAGTGACGTGGATAAGGGCAAAAATGTCATGCTCATCAAATCTGCAGGTGACTCAAACCTGGAAGGGTTAGCTAAAACACCTGATGTCCAAAAAGTTTTTACTAAGTTAGTATGATGGGTCAGATCCAATAAGATTAAGATTAACAGGAATGGAATGCAAAGCCCTACCCTTGGGTTCATGGAATCAAGTGTACAATTATAGGACTGAAGGGATATGGCTAGAATACCAGAGAAGCAAAATCAACCAAATAAAAGCCCTAACTCAATACTGAGGTACATTAAAAGATCCATACAGTGTCCAAGCCAAGTGACATTATAGTCTGTCTCCCTGGTCTGACCATATTTGGAGTAGTGTGTATATTTTAGTACAACACACTGGAGGTAGGACATCAATAAGTTCCAGTGCACCCAAAGCAGAGCAGCCATGATTCTAAGGGGACTATAAACCACTGCCATATGAGGATCTGTTGAAAGAATAGGGATGGGGGTGGCTAGGTGGCACAGTGAGTAAAGTGCCGGCCCCAGAGTCAGGAGGACCCAAGTTCGGTTCCGGCCTCAGACACTTAACACACACACACACACACACACACACACACACACACACAAAACTAGCTGTGTAACCTTGGGCAAGTTACTTAACCCCAATTTCCCTCCAAAAAGGCAAAAAAAAAATAAGTAGGGATGTTTAGACAAGAGAGAAGGCTTTAGACTAGATATGATTTAAGTCAAGTATGTGAAGAGCTATGTGGGATGCCAAGCATGGCTATCACATTCCTATTCTTCCATTGTAATCCTAGAGAGGGTCAAGAAATAGAAAGTAGAGCATGAGCTCCTTCAGAAAAGAGATTCTTACTTTCATAATTGTATCCCCAATGCTTGACCCACAGTAGGTGCTTTTAAAATGCTTGTTGATTGACTGATTGATCTCAGTCCAATGAAAAAAAAGATAAAAGGTATCTGCATCTTTTCTGTGTTCAAGGTAGTCACAAAGTTTAAGTCTTAGTGAGACCTATGAGATAATGCTTACCTCCTTATATAGAAATTTTTATTTAAAGATATGAATGCAAGCAAACTGAAGTCAGAGGGTTGAAGCAATTTGCTCATGATTTTTTTTTACAAGTGTCAAAATGGCAGAGCCAGGATTTTAATCCAGGTTTTTTATTGTGCTTGGCATCTATATTGAGCAAATTAATCAAGGAGCTGAAATGCATCTTTATGTCATTTTGCTCTTTCTAAGTAAAGCCTAAGTCTCAATATATTTCATTGCTCAATCTAAAGAATATATGATTTCACTTGACTACATTTTAACTTGGAAATGGCAGAAGATATCATTAAATATTTTTTAATTGTGCACCTTTAAGACAAGTTTGGGATTTTTTTAAATGGAAACTTAAAAGAGTTTGCATGTTTGCAGTCACTAGCACAGAGAGAATAAAGTAAACTACATATTAAATTCAAATCATCATATTCATAATGAGATGCAAGACAGTCCGTGAAAAGAACTCTACTTAGCTTTCTGTTTCAATTATCTTAGCATAATACCTTAGATTACACATTCAGAATTTTAAACCCACAAAGGAAAACCTTTTCTAGAAAACGGATTTTTCAAATAATATTTACCATTGGAAAAAATACATTATAGATTTTTCACTTACCAACTCCATACTTAGTCCTATAAAATTGCTTTGTAAATTCATCACAATCACAAAGTATTACTTTTCTCCCCCAAATATTAATTGTTGCACCTATTTTCAGGTCTTCAGCTTTGTAAAATTCCTGGTTCAATGCTCCTGTCTAAAAAATAAATAAAACAAAGTAAGGTACCACCACCAGAAACATCAAAATAATATAGTAGTTTCCTAAAGAAAAAACTTATATAAATCAATATATCTGATTTCAAAACCAAAGTAATTTATAACATTAAATAGTGACATTTTAAAACATTTCTAGAACCTGATATCTATATTGATAGATGCTTTCAAATACATTTCATGTAACTCTAAGATTCCAATACTCTACTACAAAATTTAACAAAATGACAAAATCCTATTTTCTATCTATAAATATCAGGCTCTAGAGAATCATTATAAGAAAACATCAATAAATTTTATCAGCTTTGCAGTTTTACAGGAAAGTAAATTCTTTAATTCTCTCACCTTACAATTATCCAATAGATATCGTCCTTGATTTCCTACTAATCCTCCAAAAACATTGAGAATTGTTCGATCTGTAATTTGGCCAGGATGATATATTCCAGTTGGAGCAAACTAACAAGAAAGAAAAGCAGAAGACTGAGTAAGAGGTACTAAAGATGTGTTGGCCTCGGAACACAAAGATGTTGAACGTAAATAACCCAGCTCCCACAAGAAGAAAATGTGCTTTGAATTGATTTTTCTTTGTGACAAAGAGCAAGGTAGGCATTTTGTAATATGGTTCCATTTCTATGCCTTGCCTTAGGTTAGCTCTCCCTCTCTTCCCCATTTCCTGTCTCACCTTCATTCTCTAAATCCTGCTCCCCTTCCAAACCCAGTAAATCTTCCAACTTTGATGAGACTTTCCCCAAGTCTCATCTCCTTAGCCTTTTGGGATCCTTCCCTTCTCAGAACTCATCACACATAAGAGCTGCCAGAGGCACAGGATCCAAGGGCATAAGATTTTAGAAGAGGAGAAGCATTGGAGGATGACTCTGGTGACAGACATAGGTGTATGTGCATATCCATCCATCTAACTATCTATCTAATATGCTTAATATGTTATTTTGTATATCATATATTTAATTTCATATATGCATGTACATGAAATTAAATATATTAAATAAATATACATGTAAATGTGTACTTTATATATGCGTATGTGTGTGTAAATTATCTACATCCCTCCATGCCTAAGTTGTCTGGCATTAATTCTTTTGTTTCAATGACATCATCAATCAAATCAAAAGGCATTATTAAGCACCTGTTCTAGGCACTGAGGATACAAATACTTTTTAAGTCATTATACAAAAAGCATAAAGAAACAGCATGGTATGTTGGATACCGAGCTGGCCTTGGACCCTGAAAGACCTAAGTTCTAGACCTACTTCTTATACCTGTTGGCTGTATAATCCTGGGCAAATCACTACTTATCAAAGATTTAGGCAACTCTTTAAGACTATAATTTGTAGGAAATGTGCTGACAAGCATTAATAGAGGGAATTTCCTCATCTGGGAGTTCCCTGTATGAATTAAATTATAGGTCCAAGTCTTTATCCCCTTATAAAAAGTACATATAGAATACACTCTCTCTCTCTCTCCATACACACACACACACACACACACACACATATTTCCCCCGCCACCAGTTGTTTTTAAAGTAAGGTGAACTGCCACATATAGTGATATCCCAGGTACAAGCATGTACTGCTTGTGACTAAGAATCTGTAGTCAAAAGCAAAGAAGTTACCCATGCTGCCAATGGCTCTCAGCTCAGAGGTTCTTCTAGAAGAACAGACTAGCTTCTCTTTCTGATGGATTTTAAATGTGGTTATTACAGTAAACCTCAAATGTGAAGTAAAATTACTCAGGTTTTAGAAGTATGGTAACAAAGATTTTAGACCTCTATTTTCATGCACAAATTAGCTTGGTCATTTTGATTGAACTGAATGCTCAGTACCAGTTCTGTCCTCAATAGTCAACTAAAAATTACTGATTAGTAACTTGATAGTAAGTAATAGGCCAATTTCTCCCAAAATGGTTACATCTGTTTATATGTGTAGACAGAGCCTACATGGATGACAGCATCTAATCTCTAGAGAAATTGTAAATGTCAAGTACAGATAAATGTTGTTGAGTCATAAATTGGGCTTAAATTACTACAGCTTGGGAAAGTACCTTTGAATTCTACTTGTTTTGTTATATAAACCTGTGTATAAGAGGCTGCATTGATTTTATTTTTAAAAAGGTCTATAAATTTCCATGAGCCTGAATTTTTTCCTTGCTGCCCTTTAAATTCAGTATTCTCAGACTCCAATTTTTCATATTCTTTATAACCTGTATTGTATCCAAAGATGAATGTGGAATGAAGTTCACACAACTACAGTGATTTCAACATTCAGGCTAATGCATGGTAACTGTCATCATGTTCATAACAGATGACAATTGAAATAATGAGTCAAGTCTTTAAGGTGGAAAAGCAAACTCCAATTTAGTATAATTTTTTATTTTTACCTTCGGTAGCTTTCTCCTATTAAGGAACAATGGAACAGCATCCCTGCCTGAGTTGGCTGGTATCACTTCTTTGACTTCAATGGTATCATCGGATAAAAAGTAGTGAAGAACAAGTTCTCTGGGATCACCAAACATTGATTCTGAGTCATCCCACAAGCAGTAAAAACGCAAAACGTGCCCATCATGCTCCAGGAATTGTCTCAGGGTATCAAAGCGCTCATAAGGACGTAGGGGATTCATGCGATCTAAAGTCTACAAGGCAAGGTGAGATGAATAAGCATGGTCTTGTCTGTTTATCCTAAGCTGCAGGCACACAAATGACACAAAGGCATCTTCTCTCCTAGAATGTTCTAAGGAATTTTAAATAACTTTATCTCATTAAAAAAAACTCACAAAATAAAACCAGGCATGCTTTTGAGGTGGTTGCTGAAAGTTCTTTGAAATAAACTTCTGCAACATTTTTAAAAACATAAATTTCTAGGGTCTTAAATAATTCTTATTTGTCCTTTGGCAAAAGGATGTTCCTATCTTTACATATTTCTTGCTCATCCCGAAGATGTATCATAAAGACAATAACTCTTGAGGGAAAATGAAAACATTCAATGTTTTTCCTTGCTTAAAAAATAATACCATGGGGTATTTATCTGTTGGAGTTTTACTTGTATCTTCCACCATAATGTCATGGTTATTGCAATGAAGAACAACACAGACTGTAAGAGAAGAGGAGGAAAAAAGGCAGCAGTGAAAGCAGAGAGGAAAATTTACTGGTAAATGGGGTGTGGCGCTAACCACAAATTTCTAGGCATAAAAACGTGTGTATATGCATGTTTGTGTGCCTATAGAACATGTGAATTGAATAAACTGAGGGAACTTTTTTGTCAAGCCCAATACCATATTGCATACTGAAGTCCAGAGCTTGGCCTTTACCATTCCTTTAGCTGCCTTGGACTTTGTGATTTTTCCTGATTTGGAACCTACTTCTGGCATCACTTTCCCCTACTGACCCACTAGTGACCCTCTAGCTCCTCTACCATTTCACTCATCCTAGTTCATGTGCATGATGATTGTGCCTTCACAAGTACTTCCTGAATGCCAACCCTGCTGCTCTCCTCTCCTCCCATGCTCCACCAGCTCCAGGAACCTTTAGGACCAGGAAGGCTTTAATCAATACCATGGGCACTCTTCAGTTGCTCTCTGTAACAGGACTGGAAGAAACAGTACAGTCAAAGCAAATCAGCCAAGAGAAATGGAATATTACTAGTTCTTTTACATTCTCATCATCAGCATAGGCACACTGGGTTTGACTGTTCCCTTACAAAAATTCCCTTCAGAAAAATATTGGAGTAAAGACAATCTTCTGGACATATATCTTGTACTTTACCTGCAAATTCCCTCTCTAAAGCAGAAGTTCTTACCTGGGTTCATAAACTTTAAATAAAATATAAATACGTAGGTGGAAAGATTGATAGATCAAAAGAAAGAAAGCTTGATAGATATTTCAATATCATTGGTTTTCTTTGTAATCCTATGAATTTTATATTATGTATTTTTTAAAAACCCTATTCTGAGAAAGAATCCAAAGAAGATTCACAAGATAGCCAAAGGGGACTGTGACACAAAAAAAGGTCAAGAACTCTTGACCCGGAGAAACATTTAGCCCATCTCAGAAAATGCCCTGTGGGTGCTCTGTAGTTGGGTTCCCTCTGTAAGACAACTGCATTGATCCAAGCTATGTCCTGGCCCCTGCTTAGATATGAAGGAACTTTACATAGCTAAGAGGTGTGCAGGCAAATCTCACACTTATTTCCTAGTTTCAACCCTGCTTTCACCCCAGATCATAAGCAACACCACCTCCAACATTCCTGTTGCTTGGAAAAACAGCTAGTCTCAAATGCAATCCAAAATAATAGCTCTCCATAATGTTAACAAAGTTCTTTACATATGTTATCTCATTTGAACCCCACAATCAGACAGAAAGGAAAGTGCTATTATTATCTGTATTTTACAGATAGGGAAACTAAGGCTGAAAGAGGTTGTGATGAATGCCCAAGTCAAACAACTAGGAAGTGTCTGAGGCAGGATCTGAATTCAGGTTTTCCTGATACTAAGTCCAGCACTATTGCCCCCAGCTGCTCCTGGAGGGCACAATAATTCTCTTATTCCATAAATTCTCCCCACTCTTCCTACCCCCCCATGATGATTACTAGCTCCAAAATTTGTAAAGAATTTGGTCAATTATTTCCTAAGTTTCAGGAAAGAGGTATGAGAAAAAAGTAAAACTGACCTACACAAAATAGCATTAGACCCAGTCACTTTAGGAAAATAAAAAACAAACTGCTTTTTGACAGGTTAAATATGCAAATCTCCCTCTGCTAACAGGCCCCCACTCACAAAAAAAGAGCCATATATTAAGTATAAGCACATCTGTGCTGGAGCTGAATTTTGTTAAAGTGCTAAATTTTCAGAACGAGCATTTATACCTCAAATTGGCCAATACTGAAAATCAGACTTTGATTTATTATTTTGTTGACTGTCTCTAGGCTCGAGAAAGTGATGGGGAAAATGTTAATGATGCAGATGAAACTTAAAAGTGTGTCCTGTGTGCATTCCCTTCCCCCTCTCCCTCAAGAGAGTTGTTAAATATTTACCAGCACACACCTGGGTATGAGTTGAACATGAGTCAACAATGAATTTTTTTAAGTTGCCAGGATACATAAAATGTATATTATGTAGGAACTTTAATTTAATCTTTCTGTTGTATTTATCTCTAGTCAGATTAAAACAGTGCCCAGGTCTGGACCTGACAATTTAAGAAGGAAGTCAAAGAGAAAAATATAGAGTAGACAAATAAAACCTCTAAGAAATAAAGATTATTGAAGGCTGGGGAAAAAAAAAACTTATGGAAGTTCAATAAAGGACTGTTTTATAGAAAATAATGGCAAACCTTTCTGGGGGAGGGGGAGAGGATAGGAAAAGGGGCATAGGATCTCAGGATGTAGAACCTGAAGGGGAAATCTAATTTAAATAAATTTTAAGGAGGTAGGTACCATCCCTCACCTCAATTACTGCAATTAATATAAGGACAAGATGAGGTGTTAATATATAAACAAGATGCACCAATGCCCTGAATACCTTTATCAGATACAAACACTCCTTTGATTAAAAGAATCAATCAATGTACCCAGAAAGCAATCACATAGTAGTAGTTATTAAGGGATTTTCCCACAGTCTCACAAACATGATAGTCATTCATGATCAAGTTGTAATGTGAAAACAAGATTCAAAAGCCCTGATCTGATACTGGGAAAAATTCTTTTAGTTGAAAGGATCAATCCTACATAGCCCTTAAGCCTATGTATAAAAAACAAGAAATGAGAAGATGATCTGTCTAACTTGGGAGATCCCAAGCTTGGGAGGACTTTATAAAGGCAGATCATTGCACCTTTACCAGAGGTAAGGAAGGTGAAGGGTGACAAAAGAGGAAATTTTATACTCCTCTTTTCATAACCCCTCCTTCATTGACTATATTACCAGAGTATCTAGACCAGTAACAGATAGTACACTGAGCCAGGAACAAACACACTTAGAATAGATAAACAATCCCCTGAGTACAAAAATAGCCCCACAAGGTGCCACCACTTGGGGATTCAACTTGAGGAAGTAACCCAAGACAAAGTTGAAACAATATTAAAATCCCATTTATCTGGAGCAAATAAAAAATGGGGTTGTCTGGCCAACACAGATAATACCTTTGTAACCTGTGCCCTTCCTTGTCCTTTCATCTCTTTGAATTTTGTTT
The DNA here is from genome assembly GCF_028583685.1 of Petaurus breviceps papuanus. NCBI lineage: Eukaryota > Metazoa > Chordata > Mammalia > Diprotodontia > Petauridae > Petaurus > Petaurus breviceps. The sequence goes on from NW_027187315.1 coordinate 8,390,025, forward strand.
TTCTCTGGATCCAGGAAGAGGATTCATGAGGATTCATTATTATCATCATCATCAACATCCTCTTTATTGCAAGCATTTATATAGTCCTATAAGTTTTGCAAAAGTACTTTATAAATATAATCTCATTTTATTTTCACAAAAATTCTGGGAGGTAAGTGATGCCCATTTTACAGATGAGGAAATTAGGGCAGACTGAGGTTAAGTGACATGCCGGTGCTAACTAGCTAGCTAGAAAGTGGCTGAGAAAGGATTTTAATTCGTCTTCCTGACTTCTATCCAGTGTGCCACCTAGATGCCTTAAAGACATATAGCAGCACTTTTTGTGAAAGCAAAAGATACAAAGTAGATGCCTATTGACTGAGGAATGGCTAAACAAGATGGCGGTAAGTGGATGCAATGGATATTTCTGGGCTTGCAGACTACAACAATAAAAATGGAAAGAAAATTCACACATCAAGAAATCAAAAGTGAATGTAGCAAAATTATAAAGATCAAGCATGTAATGTCTAATGTGAAAGTATTTGCAGAAAATCTGAAACTCAAGGAATTGTGGAAATGAATCTTGTAAACTAAAAGTAAACAAATTAATAAAAACCAAAAAATTTTAAAAAAGAACAAGCATGATTCAAGAATGAAGAGATAAGAAAATATATCCCCAACCCACCCCTTTGTAAAGGTGGGAGGCGCACAGTTTTTAGACTTTTTCAATATATTGATCAGTTATGCCGATTTTTTTTTCCTCTTCAATAATACTATGTGTTATATGGGATGGCTTTCTGGGAAAGGGAGGCACACTAGGGATAACTAATAATGAATTTTTTTGAAAAACACAGAAGACATTGATACAACTTACTTTAAAAAAAAAGACAGAAAATTTTTTGATATGGTCCCAGGATCCTCCATCAATGGGAAATTGATTACTAGTCTCCCCTTCATCCAGGGAGCATGATCAGGAAGTGTATAATAAGATCAATGATCTACATTGTGGCCTAAGCTTTTTGCTTCCTATTTTCCTTCTACTAACCTTGTCATCTGGAGAGGAGAAAGGGGAGGGTAGAAGAGACACTGGGATTGGTCATACAGAAAGGTAATGTTCCAGGAATGTCAGTAAGGAGCTGTGGTGCCATAAGAAGAGATCCTAATTCTGGAACAGAGATAAGGACCAGGGGCCTTGAGAATAGCTTTAGTGAGCTTTAGTGGCCTGATGAACTGAAAAGGTGATTTCTCTTTTATTTCATAATTCTGCAATAGGGAATGAATACCCTTCCTCTCTATTTCTTTCCCACAAGGTGCAAATGATCATGGTTGGTACTCTCCCCAACCACATTCCTAAAGGTTTGGAAGGGTCATCCATCTGGGATATGGATGGAGGCAAAAGCCTTTCTGCATGAGCACTTGTGGGGGGGAAAGGGGGAGTTCACTTCCCATCTATATACCTTAAATGTGGGAGATCACAAGTTAAGTCTTCGAATTTATAAATGTAAATGAAAATTTAACTTAGATGTAGTTAGAGCTCATGAGCTGGGGACAGACAGATGATTCAATACTTTAATATTCTGAGCAATATTCTATTTCATACCCTAGATTAATTTTAGGCCTGGCCAGCAAGAATTTAATTCAAATTGTAACTTGTGTTTAAGTAGTGCCTCTGATAGATACTACTTAAACACAAGTTATCCTGACTCCAAGGCCAAGTTTCTATCACCATAGCATGTTGTCTCTCTTTACTAATTAAAAGTATTTCTTTTGGTCTCAAAACTACACCAAGAAATGTATTATTGATTATACTCTGCAGACACTTTTCAGTTTAAACCTTAATTTTAACTGCATTTTAGATAGCAGACAATGGATAAGTGAATGCATAAAAATCAATAAAAATATAAATACCTGTTACAAAATTCTATTTTTCCCATAAATTGCTACGTTGAGGGGCAGCTAGGTGGCACAGTGAATAGAGCACCAGCCCTGGAGTCAGGAGGAACTGAGTTCAAATCCAGCCTCAGACACTTGACACACTTACTAGCCGTGTGACTTTGGGCAAGTCACTTTGGGCAATTGCCCTCCAAAAATTTAAAAAAAAAATTGCTACATTGTCACTTTGGGCAATTGCCCTCCAAAATTTAAAAAAAAAATTGCTACATTGGGCTTTTTTTTTTATTTTGAAGTGGTAAATACTCAAATTATTCTTGCCATCTGAAAGTAAAGTATCTGAAACATTTTCTGATTATTCCTAGGATTTATTTAGTACCTGGCCCCAAATAGATTTTTTTTTCTTATAAATCTGTTCAGCAAAGCACTGCTACACATACATCATGCACTCCTTCATAATTCACATTCCCTATAGTCTAACAAATACTAAGTACTATTAGTTAATGAGGGCAAGGTATATACAAAGGACAAGAATTCATATGGATTTAAACTTCTCTGTTTCTCTCTACTGACTAAAAAAATGGCAACAGGAATACTTTGTATTTATCTAGTCTTTCATTCAGAGGATTCACACATACACAAAGCACATGAAGCAACACATATAAAAATACACGCAAATATGATTCCATATTAAATATTCTTCATTAACAATAAATATGCCATGTAGGAGTCATCTGTGCATGCACATCACTGATGAATAATACTGGTGGGATGTGTATGGGGTGAGGTTGGAGGGGGGGAGATAGTGATAAATGAACAAGCCTATGTAAGATGACTTACAATTACAGTTCTTGACAGGAGATCAAAGTATAGTAACAATAGAATTTGCATCCTAAATTTTTTTAAATGTCCCTAAGTTGCTAAATGATGAATATTTTAAAAAGATGGAACCAATTCTCCCTTCCTTTCACCAGGATCAAGTTTTCTTGAGAGTAGTCTTACAAAAATCATAGAATTTAAGATTTGGAAAAGAATACACTCATAGGACACCTAGTTCAGCACATAGCTAACCAAGTATCCCCTAAATAGTTACCTAGCCTTATTTTAAGAATATGACCAGAGGTCTAAAGACCTTGTCAAATGCAGGTAGACTATGCACTATCAGTTTAGTAGAAAAAGCAAATGAATGAAGGTGGTCCCAAATAACCTGTTTTTGGAGAAAATATGCCTTTTGTGATTTCTGCATCCCTTTTGTATGTTCAAGAACCATATATTTAATAGGTTCTAGAATTCTTGCAGGAATCTGAGTTAAGCTTGCCGGCTTATGGTTTTACATTCCACTCAATTCCTTTTTTGGAAAATCTGTACATTATTTGCCCTTTTCTGGTCCTTTAACACTTCTCTGATTCTCGTCAATTTTATAAAGAGATATGACAGTCAAGAGCAATGTTGCAAAATGATAAAGAACAAGTTTGGTCTCAGAAAAGGAGCGATGAGAAGTCATTCCACTCTGATCGTTTGCAAGGAGGAGCACAGAGGTATCCAGGGGCTTTTTGTTTGTTTGTGTTAGGGTATTGATCAATGTCGCTGAATTGTCTGTTCTCTAAGAAAATCTTTGCAGGTTTGTGGGATGGGGAAATAGGGATACAGTAGGAAATCTAGGCAATATAAAAGCAAAAGATGTCAATCTTTAAAAACAATCTTCATTTTTAAAGGTGACTAATTGCAGCTAAGAAAACATATTTGACACATTTCAATACTCTGAAATGTAAGCCATCTAAGTCTTGTTACTTGAACTGATAAAGACCAACTACGTGCTCTATATCTCCCTACTTATCCTAGATTCCAATATCCTATTAGCCATTCCTCATATGATTATATCATCTTAATGTTCAATGCTGTTTCACTCACCTACTCCTTTTATCTGTCTTTAACATAATTTATCCTTTCAGAGCCATATTCAAATTATGAGTCAATCAATTAAGCACATATTCTTATGTGCCTATTATATGCCAGGCAACATATGAGATAGTTGGAATACAAAAACAAAAAAGGAAACAGAATCATCCCTCATAGAGGTTAGTCTAGCCAGTGGAGATAACATGTACATATATATTGGCATATACAAACTAAACACAGGGTAACTTGGGGAGAATGGTATTAGCTGCTGAGAGGACATGGCAAATGTGGGACTTAAAATAAGTCCTGAAGGAATCCAGGGACTTTAAGAGATGGCTGGGAGGAGAAAGTGAATTCTAGGCATGGGAGACAATTTATACAAAGATAGAGATGCAGGTGATGGAGGGACATGGCTGAGAAACGACCAGATGGACTTCATTCCACTATGTCTCAAATTTGCCTCCCTGAAAAACATTTCCCAAACTCTTAATCAGTTTTCTTTTAGTGTCCATGTGTTCAAATGCTTACTCTTTCTGCTTCTTTGTCCACTGTTTTTCACCATGCTTCCCTACTTGGATTTCTTTACTTAACTCTGAATATATAATGCCACTCCAACTCTCCCCACAGTGACCTATTTTGAATAAGGAGTCATATTCCAGTCATAAGTCCCATCTTCCCATATCTCAGTGATGCCACATGAGTCTGCCATCCCCATATTTTAATCTGTGAACAAATAAATCCAAATACAATTCTCAGAGATCATCCTGTCAATAAGCTGTTCACTTCCCATTTGCAGCTTTCTCTTTTGAATCCTTTTGCCCTTGCAAAGATAAAAATAACCTACGCACCATAAGATCACCATAATCTCACACAAGACTTTGTCATCCTTAGTGCTGCTTTCTAGATTAATTCTAGCAGTAGTATTTGTACCCACACAGATCAACAAAAAATAGTTAATAGTCAGCAATCATGGGAGTTCTCATCGCAGCCTGGAAACATGACTTAGAAAGCCTAAAGATATTTCTATCTAAATTCTAGCTAAATTCATGTATACACTACTTAAGGATCACACTACTCATCTCTTCCTTCTCTGATACTTACCATATGATCTCTTACCTAATGATGCCTATGACTCTCTATCATGAATTCTTGGAGGGGAGGTAGCAGTTCCCATTGCAGAGCATCTGGCTCCCTTCTCTTCAGGAAGTATTCCAGGATCCTTTTATTTCTTCTGGCCTCCAACCAGAGTCCCCTTTTCCTCTTCAGATCCATTTTCCTTTTCTTTTTTTTTTGCTTTTATAATTCATCTATTCATCCAATAAATGTTATTTAAGTACATACTGTATGCCAGGCACAGTGAAGCTCCTCTCATTTTTTTAAGGAACATCGAATTATTCCTGATAATCTTGAGACAATTTTATCTTTTCCCACAGGGGAGAGAGCAGCCCATATGCAGAACGTAGATAACTATGACTTCAGTGGATTGTGACCCAAGGAGACTCAACAAGGAGTTCCAGGGCTACAAGGATCCAGGTTCTGTCCCAAAATGGTTTTCTATCCTGCTGTAATGTTAATGGGACATAAGATCTTCCCTGCCCATTAAGAGGCCTCCTGTGGAGCCCATTAACAGAAGCTTGCTTAAGGGAGGCTTGCTTATAGGACGGCTTTCACACCTTTCGCTAATTTCTAATAAGGCACTGAGTCAGGAGGATTCTGATACCCTCTGGCTCTGAGAAGTGTGTATATACTCTGAGTTGGTATTTTGCTTTGGAAGCTCGCTTATGAGAAGGATCTTATGGTTCTCTGGTTGCAATTCTAAGTGGCCTTGTGTTCAGAGTTCCCCGACTGCTCAGATGTAAAGGGTCTCTTGATTCAGGGATGTATGTAAAGTGTAATAGTTAATTCAGGCAGTCAGAGTCCTATCTGTTGGTCTTTATTTCTCTGCTTGTATTTTCTCTGAAGTTCAGGGTGCTGACTTTTCCCCTGAACTAGTAAATGTAACTAAAAAAGATTGTTGACCCCTTGAAAAAGCAGATCTAAGAACCTCTGCTAGCAGCCATCCTGGGTATGCCAGTGTGGTTGCCACTACACCTGCTCTGCCCTCATCATAAAGTTTCTCTAAAAAAATTCCTAAAGCAAAGTTTAGGTATGGATCTTGACTTAGGTCTCTCCAAAATGTAGGCAACAAGGCCCCTTCTGAAAAGGCATTCAAGGTATAGTACGAATATCAAGTATAGAATAACTATTTCCTTCACAGAAAAACCTTAAGATACCAAAAAGACTCACAGTCATACACAATGCAGGAAAAAAAAACATCTCTAATAGTCTTTTTCTAGTCATTATACTTCCTCTTATAAGATAAAAATAATTTTGTAGAACTGAACAAAATTTCACATTTGCCTTGGACCTGCACTGAATAAATAATTCACAGCATCCAAATCTCTTGACCAGCCCCACCACGGTTATGGATTGATCATGCTTATGGTCATGTTCTCCTGCAAGAAACATACTCTTAAGGAAATCTCTTCCTAATGTACCTGACTCGGGACCTCTTGAACCCACAAAGGAACTGACAAACTAGAAACATTCATTTTTTAGGACTTCAAGTTGCTGGCCTATGATCATGGAAATACTGTCAGAGATTTGAGGGAACTACCAAGGAAAAGTGATGCCATGGAAGGTGCCTTAGTCCAATGAAGCAGTTTCTCAACCCTGATTAGAGTTGGCACTCTACTCAGGATGCTGAAAACTTTTCCTGTTCTTCCTACTTGCTAGAATTGAAATTTTCTTCCTTTCTAATAGCTGCTGAGGTCAATTTCCTGAAGGGTTGCTATGGTAAACCCCATAGGAGGGTCTTTGACTACAGAATGGTTCATTTTCTTCTTCTCACTTAGTTGTTAGAAGCTGAGAGGCCACATCCATTTTCTTTTCCCCTTCCCCTTCCAATTTCCTTCTCCAGAGGGTTACAAACTTTCTCCATTAAATGGAGTCTCAGTAATTTTTTTACAGTACCCCTAGGCCAAAAGAAATACCTAAAAGTACCACTTATCAAAGAGATTAAAATGTAGGGGATATCACAATGCGTGGTTTGAAAACTATGGTCCTCTATCTTCTAATTCTTCTTTCTTTTTCTTCTTCATCTATTCCTGCCATAGTCAGAAAGGAAGACTCAATCCTCTACTCTCTTGAGTCTCTGTGGGAGCCCAGACCAGTTAGCCCTGAAATAGTAAAAACCAGACAAGCATAACCTGCATGACCTAGCAACTGCCTGGAAATGAAAAGAATTCCTAACCCAGCAATGTTAACACAATCTATTCCTATAACAGGAAAAAAGATATGCCAGGACAAATCCTGAATCTTTATGACCCACAAAATTAAGTCAAGGCTGCTATAAATTTTCCCAAACCCAAACTGCTTACTGGTGAGTCCCTGGAGCAGAGGGTTTTCACTGTAGGCAATGAGGTGGCTTAACTTCTCTGTGCACTTAGTAGGACATCCAAAGAGCAGCCTCACAAATAAAAGGAGAGGCAATATTCAAGTAACACTTAACCTAACATGATGCTGTTTTCTAATTTGCCTCAGGGTTTGATTCAGTATTTTTCACAATAAATACACATTGTATTTGTGAATTCAATAGGGGAGAAAAGGTTTTCAAGTTAAATACAACTCAAAACTTTGTCACCTCTCACCTTTTTCCGCTCTTTCATATAAGGATCATCTGGACAACATCCTGGGGGGTTTACCACGACACCCATTTTTCTCAGAAAATTTCTTGTGAACTGATCACAGTCATAAATCTTGAATACTCGGGAATAAAAGACAATGTTTATGCTGACATTGAAATCATGTATTGTATAAAACTGATCCTCATTAGGGGGTGGGAGTGGAATCCGATGACGTCGGATAAAAGTTCCTGTAGGATGAAATAAAAGTAATTCTTTTTAATGACTGTGATAGCTAACATTTATATAGTGCCTTAAGATCAGCAAAGCATTTTTACATAGAGCATCTCATTTAACCCTCACAAAATCCATGTAAAGATAGGTGCTACAGATATTACTATCCTGATTTTACAGAAGAGGAAAACAAGGCTCAGAGCTTAGGTGTTCTATCCATGTTCACTGTTGGGAAGTGTCAGAGACAGACTCAAACCCAAGTCTTCCTAACTTCAAATCCAACATTTCTTATGCCATGCCACTCTTTGTCTTTTCGTTAAAAAAAAAGGTGCAAATTCATATCTAGAGTTTAAATAAAGGAGGCCCTCACAGAATCCTGTTAGACCTTTGAGCTGTTAGATTTCAACCTAAAAACTTGCTTGACTAGTAAAGAGGAGATTGGAAATGCACCTTTAGCTGGTATTGGGAGAAGGAAGATGCATATCTGTGTTTCTGTTACCATGAGAGTCCAGGGTTTTATACTGAAAGAATTCTTAAAATATTAGGGGGCAAAGATGACAGGGAGAAAAAACAAAGAAGCTAGAATGATAGCTTTAGAAATAATAAATTAAATAAAATAAAAGGACTCTTGCTGTCTAATCACCTGGAGTACTTAAGAAACATTTTTTTACCATTTTCAAATGGCCCTCCAGACTAATAAAGGTTGACCATAGACATATCTGGGGCAGCCAGGTGGTGCACTAGATAGAGTGCCAGGCCTGAAGTAAGGAAGACTCATCTTCCTGGGTTCAAATCTGGTCTCAGACACTTACTAGTCGTGTGACCCTGGGCAAGTCACTTAACCCTGTTTGCTTCAGTTTCCTAATCTGTCAAATGAGCTAGAGAAGGAAATGGCAAAACACTCTAGTATCTCTGCCAAGAAAACCCCAAAAGGGGTCACAAAGAATCAAAAACAATTTAATAACAACAACATAGATATATCTATTTATGCCAATTCATTTTGTATGTGCACTAGACCAGATTTTTGAGCAAACAGAAGAGCTACTGCCTACTCTGAATATTTACTAAGGGGATGATGGCTCAATTTTAGAGGGTAGCATGTGTGTATAGGTCTGTGTGTTTATGTGTGATATGAGGAGAATAGTAACAAAAAAATACAATAATTTTCAAGTCACAGAAGCAAAATATTCAGATAATGACTTCAAAAATAATTGATATTAAGTAAGGCCTAATTCTCAAGTGAAATTACCAGGTTTGTTATTAGCAAAACTAAATGGCATAGGTGCAAATATCAGCCTACACAATAGGGTATCATAAGACACGAACAATGTTTATTGTATGACCAGATACATTTAAATCTATTTCCATAATTTTGTTATTGTTGGGATTGTCATAATTTATAATACTTACTTCTCATCCTGAAACTAAATTGTAATTAATTACTATGATAATCCAATGATAGAAATACATATTTGACTTATTTTCCTTTCTTTTTCATAACCATTGCTCCAGATTTTTTGTGCCTAATGACATGTGGCTGATAGAGGGATGTGTCCTTACTGGACAACCGTCCTCCAAATAGCCATTTAATATAACAAATAAAATGTCTTTATAGTAGATCTGATCACTAAACACAACACTGATTATTTACTTGCTCTGAAAAAGTCAACAGTTGGTTCTCAGCTCATTCCACATATAAACTGTGATAAGATAGCTAAAAACAGTATGTATTAACTATATCAGTAATAACAGTGGACCTGATTCTTCCCAGCTACTAAATTATCTTTGGGAGCGCCTTTACATTAATTTAATAGTTGATGTCAGGAATTCTGAAGTTCCTTGACTGGTTCTCTTCTATTTTCATTTGATGACTCTCTGTTTTGTATTGTTTGAGGAGTAGAGGGGTAGGAATTGAGGCACAGCAGGGGAAGAAGCAAGGGGGATGTGGCAGAGGAAATACTTCTGCAAATCTCAGGTTAATTTTTTAAACCAGTATGGATTACATCTGTGTGAAAGATGACATGACAATCTTTACTTTATAGATTATCACTAGTATTTGTATACTTTGTATAGGCCCAATTTAGAAATGTTCGTTGTTTCAACCGGCATTTGTTAAAAAAAAAAACACCCAGGATTCATAGCATTATTTTAAGTACTATGTGAGCCAAAGGAATTTTTTTTAAGTCCACTTGAAGAAGATAGCAAACCTTACTCAGTCAAGGTTAGTCTCAGCGATGTTCTTTCCCTCCTCCTGTTTTTGAAACTAGAACAGACCACTTTCCCTGCTCATCAGTATGAAAGTTCTGACCTGCTCTATTTTGAGGGCCAGCTCTCCCTTCCTTAGGCAGCCTGGCTCCTCCCCCAAACCCTTCCCAAGTGTTTACCACATTGGTCCTTGCCTTACGTCACTCAATCAGCTTTAGTCCTTCTACAACTCAGACCTCCCCAACTCAAGCAATTCACCAGCCTTAGACTCCCACTGTGTAAGAATTACACCATCACATGCTTTTTTTTTTCTTCTCAGGAAGAGAGATAATTTTTGGCTTATTTGGAGCTTCCTGTCATGCTCTCATAACTGAGTTTCACTTTGAACACCATCCCATAGTACTGCTCCCTCATTCGATCTTCATGGTTGCAATCCACAGACAGTGGATAGAGTGCCACACCTGGAGTTAGGAATATCTGAGTTCAAATCTGGCCTAAGACAATTACTAGCTGTGTGACCCTAGGCAAGTCACTTATCCTCTGCTTGCCTCAGTTTCCTCTACTGTAAAATGGAGATAATTAAGAGCACCCATTTACAAGGTTTCTGTGAGAATCAAATGGGATATCTAGAAAGTATTTAGCACAGTTTATGGCACATAGTAGGTCTTATATGAATGCTCATTCCGTCCCCCTTCTCTCCATGGACTTTATCAAATTTCCTATTTAGCACCAACACAGCAATCTGTTGTTGATAAAAGGATGCCCCATTTACTTATTTATATATTGATTGCCTGATGTCATAGACCTACTATTTACACAAAGCTAAAACCATAACTGGCTAATTATGAAAATCTATACTATTAAAAAAATGAAAAAGAAGAGCCAAAGAATGATTACTAACTGGTTTATATACTCTTTAACCTGTCAGTTATTATGCTATTTTTTTTAGAGAACTGAAAAGTGTCTTTCATAAGACTACAAAGAAAGTCATAAGTCAAGCTGGGTATAAAACCTGTGAATGCTACAATGGATCACCAAACAATTCTTCCCTAAATAGTAGAGATGCTTCTATTTGTTGCTGTGGTTCTAACTAAAATAATTTTTCTCTTTTTTTTTACCTTGTAACATGCTTTTAAATTACTTGCTTGTAATGTTTTTAAATTACTTGGTACATTACATCGAAATAGTAAAACCATAAAATTAGAACCAACCTGGGATATTTAAAATATACATAAAAGATATCATTTCACTGCAGAAATGTACTTCTATTAGCCCACAATTCATGGTACTGAAATGTGCACATTATTTAATCATTCAAGATTAGTATTTAAAACAAATTGCATATTTAACCATTTAGAAAAGGATGGGCACTTCAGGTGTTTTCAGGAACAATTTATACTACTAGTAAAAAGGAAACCACATATTTTGACAGTTTTAGAAATATACATAATGAGGTATCGCCAGAATTTTTACCTATTTTCAAAAAGTCCTATGCTATAAAAATTCAGATAACAAAGCTACTGCTTTCTGTGTGCTACGTACTATGAATAGAGATGAGCTACAGTATTCCTTTATTAGAAATAACTTCTAAGACTCAGGCCCGGAAGAGGCCTGATCAACTCGGAGGGCAAGTCATCCCACTAACCACAAGGGCCACTACCAGGCCTATCACCAAAAGGCTGGGACTGGAAAGAGCAAGGTAAGAACCAAATGCAGGGGCCCCTGTCCCGGACACCAAATACTCCTGGAGCTACCACTTCATACCCCAGAAATTTTTTTAAAAAGCCCCTATCAGTACCTCCAAAGACCAGGATGACAGAGTGAACCTCGCCTGCTCCAACACCCCCCTCTGACCCTGAAAACATAGTAACTATTGCCCCAGGGTAAAACCCTCTACATTAAAGGCTTGGGTTCCCTAGAGGAAGGGCATGGCTGGGGCCCTGCCTGAAAATGGATAGAAATCAGACAACAAAGGCTCTGGAGTCCTCCTATCCTCAGAGAGAGGAACCAAACTCAGAGGGAGACAATGTGAACTCCACACCCACAGCTGAAACATCAGCAGGGAAGGGGTCCCAAGCACAAAAAGCTCTCCTAGATGAGATCAAAAGGAACATTGAAAACAAAATGAGAGAGATCGAAGACAAAATGAATAATTCTCTCAAAACCAAAATTGCAGAATTAGAAAAACATTATAATGAAGAAAAAATCTCTCTAAAAAGAAAAGTGTATGATATGGAAAAGGAGCTCCAAAAATTAACCAAGGAAAATGATTTGCTAAAAACTAAAATCAACCAAATTGAAACAAGTAACTCTATGAATAACCAAGAATTAGTCAAACAAAACAACAAGAATGAGAAATTAGAAAAAGAGGTAAAATACCTCAATGGAAAAATAACTGACCTGGAAAACAGATCCAGAAGAGATAATCTGAGAATTATAGGCCTACCAGAAAATCATGATGAAAAAAATGAGCCTGGACAACATTCTCCACGAGATCATTGAGGAAAACTGCCCTGAGCTACTAGAACCTGAGGGTAAAATAGAAATCGAGAGAATCCACTGGACACCTACTGAAAGAGATCCCAAACTGAAAAGTCCTCAAAATGTTGTGGCCAAACTCCAGAACTACTAGATAAAAGAGAAAATACTTCAAGCGGCCAGAAAGAAACAATTCAAATATCGAGGGTCCACAGTGAGGATCGCACAGGATCTGGCAGCCTCTACACTGAAAGATGGGAGGCAGTGGAATACAATTTTCAGGAAGGCAAAGGAGCTTGGGTTACAACCAAGGATCACACACGCAGAGAGTGAGCATATTCTTCCAGGCAAAGAGATGGTCATTCAACAATATAACAAAGTTCCAGAACTTCCTGATAAAAAAGCCAGAACTCAATGGAAAACTCAACCTCCAATTACAAGATGCAACAGTGACATAGAAAGGTAAACAAGGAAAACACACACACACACACACACACACACATACACACACGCACACACACACCCTGCTATTTAATAAGAGCAAACTGTTTATAGACAAGTAGAGGGTATGAGTATAAAATACACAAAATGACAACTAAAAATTTTTTATTAAAGGCTACAAAGGGACTGCAATGGAAGAAGAGGAATGTATGAAGTTGAAAAGGGTAAATTATGCCACATAAAGAGGCATAAAAACAATAAAGCAGAAGAAAAGAAGGGAGGGAGAGGAGAATCATATGAGCTTTTCCCTCATTAGTTCTGGTACAAGGAGGGAATAACAACCAGTTAAGCATAGGACTTTATAGAGAAGAAATGCAAAAAGTATCATTTTAGAGGGAAAGAGGGGAGGGAGAGAAGCTTCACATGACATTTGTTCCTGTCACTCTTGGTACGAAGAAGAAATAACATACGTTATTTCATTAAGTATAAAAATATCCTACAGGCAGTAGGAGGAGGAAAGGGATAAGAAAGGGGGGGGGGGGGGGGATAGGGGGGGGGGAAGTAAGGAGAAAAAAGAGGCGGAAAGGGGGGGAAAAAAAAATAAACCAAAGGGAAGTAGGGGGAGGAAAGGGAAAAGAAAGGGGGGGGGGTGGTTAATAGGGAGGGAAGAAGTAAGGAGAAAGGGGAGGAAAAGGGAGGGGGTTGATAAGGGAATACTGAGGGAGGTGGTGGTCAAAAGGAAAACTATTAAGGGGGGAGGGAAAAGGGAGAAAATATGAGCATTAACAGGGGAGGGAATAGGATGGAGTGAAAGAAACAGATAACTATCATAACTGTAAATGTGAATGGAATGAACTCTCCCATAAAACGGAGACAGAGAGCAGAATGGATTAGAAATCATAATCCTACAATATGCTGTTTACAAGAAACACATCTGAAACAGAGGGATACACACAGGGTAAAGGTAAAAGGCTGGAGTAAAATATATCATGCCTCAGCTAAAGTAAAAAAAAGCAGGGGTAGCAATGCTTATCTCAGATAAAGCAAAAGCAAAAATTGACCTAATTAAAAGAGATAAGGAAGGAAATTATATCCTGTTAAAAGGCACCATCGAGAATGAAGCAATATCATTACTTAACATATATGCACCAAGTGGTATAGCATCCAAATTCCTAGAAAATAAGGTAAAGGAATTGGAGGAATAAATAGATAGCAAAACTATACTAGTGGGAGACCTTAATCTCCCTCTCTCTGAACTTGATAAATCCTGAAGTGCCCATCAGAAATTATACACCAAAGCCCCCCTAAACCTGCCAGAAGGGGCCCCTACTAGGGTCCCTAGAAATCACCTACTAGGCCACAATAGTGAAGGAACTTTTCACCTGTAAACCTGCCCCAGATACAGGTTTGTTTTTGTTTAAGGCTTCACTAGAAACAGCCCTAATGGTGTCTTCACTAGAAACAGCATCAACTGTGGCTTCACTAGAAATAGCATCAACAGTGGCTTCACTAGAAACAGCATTACACCCCCTTGGAACCACATTTTGTTGATTAGCAACACCTAGCTCTATAAAATATACCTTTCAGAAGACTCAATGCTGTCTTCTTTATCAAGGTGGCAGTCACCAGCTAGTTAAAAAAAAACACTCTTATCAAATTATAATTGGCTTGGCTGTCATGTCCATTTCATTTGTCCATTTCACTTGAAGGTACCACCGAGATCGCCTTTGGCACTGACTGACAGCTGGACCGGGCTCCCTGGAGGGCCAGGAAAGCAATTTGCCCTAGGGGTGTGGCCACCAAGAGATGTTCCTTGTCCCCAGGCTTGTATTGCTTCCCTGAGCAAACCAGGAACCTGAGTCCTTCCCAAATTATTTCAATTCAATCCAAGAGTGTTCTTTTAGGTGAGTACTCATGAAGTGTAAAAGCGCCTAGGGGGTGATCACCAAGAGATGTTCCTCCACCCCAGGTAGAGTAGGTGACTAAGCTAGATGTGGCGTTACAGCCCCTACTGGCCTCCAAGGTCGGGACACTGACAGAGTGCTTTTTCTTTATGTATTAACTTTAACTATCTACTTTAATTACCTGCTTTTTTTAGGTTTATGTATTCTATGTGTTTGTTACTAGATGTCGCCGTAACCTTAACTTTTGTCTTTACCTGCTTTTTTTTTATTAGTGTTGCTGTAGCTTTAACCTTTTCTTTATGTGTCTGTGTTCTGTTCTAGGCATGGTTGTAATTTTAATTTTCGTCTCTCTTTGTAGCCTTAATTAAAAGACAGCTGGACCAGAGCCCAGGAAAGCAATTTGATCCTAGGGGGCAGCCGCCGAGAGATGTTCCTCAGCATCAGGCTTGTATTGCTTTCTTAAGCAGACCAGGAACCTGAGTCCTTCTTGCCCCAAGTCTCAGCCTGGGGAGCCATTGCCAAAGATCAAAAGCTCAGTCTCCTGCCAGCTCCCTGTCCCCTGACTCAACCACCCCATCAGGGCTCTTCCCCCTCCATCCCCAGGACAACTGCCAACAGTTGCTCTGGGCACTCAGTTGCTCCACCTGGGATCCCCAAAGGGAGGGAGTGAACTTTCTCCACTTCTCAAGAGGTTCCCCTGAACCCCTTTCAAAATCCAAACTCTCAGTGCAAGGGGCCACCAGAGAGACAAAAACACTGCCAGAGTGTATTCTGTGTGTTGTGTTATTTTGTGTATATTCTGTCTGTCTGTAACTTTCATTTTGTCTCTGGCTGCACTTCTTTTGGTCTCTGTCTGTAGGATTGTGTAAGAAATTTCTAAATCCACCATCTTGTAAGATTCAAAAAGGCAGCCAAACAGGAAGACCTGCGCTAGAAAGATTGTCTCTTAACTTCAGCCAAGTTCTATCTAAGAGAAGGAGTCACTTCAATGATCAAAGAGAAATTCGGTTTCCAAGCTGCACTTTGGAATAGGACTAACATTTAACCCTTTCCTGGGTCACAAAAAGAACCGTGCAATATCAATTGGGAATATAGATCCAGGTAATTGAATTCATTCTGGTTTTACGGTCACCAGATTGGTTATTCAATTGTTTTATTGCAAAGTTCAAAATTAAGACCATGATAGTTACTGGTAAACAGTTATATTATCTGTATTGTATGAGAAACAGTTTCTTTTAAAGTCTTGAAGTAGATCTGAAATTTTAAAGGAATGAACATCTAAGAAAAGTTTACTTGAGCAAAAGGTCAAAAAGAAATTCACAAAGATTCTCCTCCTTAAAGTCCTATCTCTGCTTCTTAGCTAGGGCTACAGAGTCCTCCCCCTGTCATCCAGCTCTGATGGAGCTGAGGAGACAGTAAGAGGTTTGAACCATTAAGATTTTTTTTCTCCCTGTTGTCCTGGCTATAACTGAGCTAGGGCTACAGTGAATTTAATTTGAGTTAACTTCCTCCAAAAACAAAAAGGGGGGAAGGTACAGTAGCTACATCTGAGCAACACGGGCTTGTCATCTGCCTGCCTAAAAGGTTAAATTGTGAATAGAACATGTTTTTCTGAATGACATGGGAACAGTTAGACAAGGGAAATACAAGTTAATCATTATCCCATATACTAAACCTGGGATACATCTGAGCTACTAAAGTGTGTGTTAGATCTGAGCTATTCAGCCTAAAATTATATTCTTTCCACAACCTAAATAGTTTAGTAAAAGGGTACTTGGCCTAGCCTCCACTACCAATAGTTTTAGATTCCCAGGTAACCTGAAAGATCCCCAGGTACCCTGAAGCCCATCCCTCTAAGTAAGCAGAGCCTGAAGTTTTTACTTCAAGTTTCCCAAACCCTCTCCTCAATGCTAGCACTTCCCTTTGTCTCTCAAATTGACCATCCCATAACAAGGGTCTGCTACGGAAAGCTGTACCATGAAGCCCCAACTTCGGTACCATCTAAGAGATCTCTCTCTTGCTGCAAATAATCACTTTGTTTGTTCCAGTGCCAAGGAATTAAAAAAGGTTGCTAAGGACTCCTGGAAAACAATGGAGCAGGGAGAAAACACCCCAGAATATAGAGCAAAAAGAGAAAAACAAGAGAGGTACGGCTAAGAGAAAGATTAAAAAAAGAAAATCAGAAAAGTGAGGAAAAAGTTTGTCAGTGAGAAACAGTGTGTTCCAAACTCTATACTGACTGGTTTTGTGACCTAGTATAAATCATTTAACCCTGAGTCTCAATTCATCTGTAAAGTGGGGAAATGAGAAAAAGAGAGGATAAAATGAGATCAGAAGTCAACTAGCCTCTTCACTTGGTAAGATCAATCATTCTTATATGTAATTTGGAAATACAATTAATGTCATCTCACAGTTTATACTACTGTTGTATTTCTACACTGTATATTGTAAAATCTGAGTGAGGAAAAAAATTGTGGTAAGACCAGTAGTGTTACTTTAACCCTGACTTGTAATATGTATATCTGCTATTTAGAAAAACTTGTAAAACTATTAACTAAGCTATTTTGGGCTACTATTTTAATGCTAAAACCTATAATTGTTAATTGATTACTGTATGTGGAAAGGAGGAAATTAATTGGATGAAAACTTTTCTGACTAGTTCTGCCCATTCTGAGCAGTCTCTCCTGCTTACAATTCATATAAATTTTCCTTATGTTGTAAAATTGTCAAATCCCCTAGAAATTACCTTCAGGCAAGGCCATTCAGCCTGAGAAAGGACATGTAGTTTTTAAATGAACCTAGCTTGCAAAGAACTTGCAAAGATCAAAAAGAATTTTTATAAATTGGCTTTTATATTTTAGAAGGATGGTAAAAGGAATTCCTTACATTATAAGATCTGATACATTTTTATTGCTTATTGCAGCCCCATGAGAATAGAAATAATTATAACTGGCTCTAAGCTGTGATTGGTGAGGCTTGTTGTTTAAGGTAAAAAGCACTTGGGACCATAACTAAATTTATTTTGAGTCTGAATTTGGGTATAGCTGTCTGTATTAAATCAGTGTCTGAGAGAAAATGCCACTAGCTACTCAGAGGAATGTGATTCTGTACTGTCAACAGGTGGAAGTCTACATTTGGTAATGGCCAAAGGGACAATCTTAGCTTCTGTCTGGGATGGGATCCTTCCTGGCTCAGTTTACCTATGAGGTTCCTTTGAAGAGGAATGTTTCCCACCTATTCCTGAGTCTAGCTATGAGATGGAACAGATGCTGCATGAGATGGAATATCTGTAACTGTACCTGAATTTACACAGAGCCAAGGATGTTCTCTCCTGGCACAATTGGAATGTCACATGCCCCTGCTTTTTTCTTCTATAACAGGTCTCTATGCTTAGAGCAGGTAATCAGTAAAAGATATGAGCTCTTTCATGTTAGTTCACTAGAAAATCTAATATTATTTTTCATCTAGAATTAGAACATGTACAGAAAGTTATACAAACTGCTTAAGATCATTTAAAAGTCTTCAACTAATTTTCTTTATAAAAGTTTAGTGATCATTTATAAATCTTGAAACTGTTTTGAAGAAGGAAATACTTTTAGAAGAAATTTTTAAAATTTCTAGTGTGATTTTAAGAGACCCACTAAAACCTCCACTTGCTAAATTGATGTAACAAGTTGTAAAGCAGATGAGAACTTGCTACTTTGATCCATTATTTAAGCAAGTGTTAATATTTGTAACTGAATACATATGTGTAAAATTCATTCCCCTTTTTGAAATTTTGTTCGGCACCCCACCTTCTATTGTATTTTGGGTGACAAATGCTGTTATGTATGACTGTTAATGATTTACTTCTCAAGTCCCTCCAAGCTCTCCAAAACATCCAGGACAAAGTCTGAGCAGTGTACCAGACCACTCTGCTGTTAAGGTGGAGGGAAGAAAAGCCTGGATCCACTCATCACACATCAAGGTTATGGCTCCTCCCGACCCACCAGATCTGTGGGTAACAGAGCCAGCCGGTGACATACAACTGAAGATTAAGAGACTGTTCTGGTGCTCCTGTTCCTAGCATTCCTGCCTTTGGCTGGTTCCAACTCCTATGCTCCCACCTTGCACTCTTGGACTCTTACTAAGACAACTAATGGGACTCTAATTTCAAAAATGTGACATAGCAAGCCCACCCTTTGTCTCTGATCATTGTGCCCTGCTCAACGACGGTGCTGCTTGTGGACATGTGGACAGAAAAGCAGCCTTTGGTCAACCCAGTCGTATGTCTGCCCTGAGGATGGGTCCCCCGATTGTGGGGGACAGGGGAAATATCACTGTGCCAATTGGGACTGTGTAACCATTGCTGACTGTGTCACCATATTTCATTTCATTGTAATACCCTTAAGTCATGTAACCCAGTTGTCATCAGGGTTTTGGATTGGACCAAACAGGATTGGAAAACTGGGACACCTTGGGGAATCAGGCTTTATGTCACAGGAAGGGACCCCGGGGCCTTGTTCACTATTCAATGAACTCTGGTGCCAAGGGATCTTACTCCCAACAGTCCCAATCCAGTCCTAAGCCCATCTTCTGGTGGCGATCTAACCCTTGATGGCCCACGTTTCACCCATTAACATCACCCTTGCAAACTTGGGCAGCACTCTGGTAGACCCCAAGTTCCTCAGACCTGAGCTTAACTTCTGACTGCTTGTATGCAAGAACACCTTTTTGCTGGCAGCCCCAATTTAGTACCTATCCTAGTTGGCCTTGGTATGGCAGGATCAACAGCAGTGGGTACCAAAGCCCTAGTGCAAGAGAACAGTCCGCTGGACTCAGCTGAGTCCAAGTTTCAACTATGAACAAGAAAAAGGGGGGAGTGAAGTGTCCATCAGAAATTATACACCAAAGCCCCCCTAAACTTACCAGAAGGGGCCCCTACCAGGGTCCCTAGAAACCACCTACTAGGCCACAATAGTGAAGGAACTTTTCACCTGTAAACCTGCCCAAGATACAGGTTTCTTTTTGTTTAAGCCTTCACTAGAAACAGCACTAATGGTGGCTTCACTAGAAATGGCATTACACCCACTTGGAACCACATTTTGTTTATTAGCAACACCTAGCTCTATAAAAGTATACCTTTCAGAAGACTCAATGCTGTCTTCTTTATAAAGAAGGCAGTCACCAGATGGTTAAAAAAAAAAAAAACAATAACGCTCCTATCAAATTATAATTGGCTTGGCTGTCATGTCCATTTAATTGGTCCATTTCAACCCAACCTCAAAATAAACAAGAAAGAAGTTAAGGAGGTGGACAGAATTCTAGAGAGGATAGGTATGATAGATCTCTGGAGAAAACTGAATGGGGATAAAAAGGAATATACTTTTTGTCAGCAGTTCATGGCAGATACTCAAAAACTGACAACGCTCTAGGGCATAAAAACCTCACAGTTCTATACAGTAAGGCAGAAATATTAAATGCATCCTTCTCAGATCATGATGCAATAAAAAATTATATGCAATAAAGGGCCATGGAAAGACAGACTAAAAACTCATTGGAAATTAAACAAATTAATCCTAAAGAACGAGTGGGTCAAACAAGAAATTATAAAAACAATCAGTAATTTCATTCAAGAGAATGATAATAATGAGACAACATACCAAAATTCGTGGGATGCATTAAAGGCAGTTCTTAGGGGAAGTTTTATATCCCTGAGGGCATACATGATTAAATTACAGAAAAGGGAGGTCAGCAATTTGGGCATGCAATTGAAAAACCTAGAAAAAGAAGAAATTCAAAATCCCCAATTAAATAATAAATTGGAAATATTGAAAACCAAAGGAGAGTTTAATAAAATTGAAATTAAGAAAACTATTGAATGAATAAATAAAACAAGATCTGGTTTTATGAAAAAACTAACAAAATTGATAGAGCCTTAGTCAATATGATGAAAAAAAGAAAGAAGAAAACCAAATTATGAGTATCAAAAATTAAAAGGGTGAATCTACCTCCAATGAAGAGGAAATCAAAACAATAATTAAGAATTATTTTTCCCAATTGTATGCACATACATTTGACCATCTTAGGGAATTGGATGACTATTTACAAAAATACAAGTTGCCCAGATCAACTGAAGAGGAAGTAAACTACTTAAATAACCCCATCTCAGAAAAAGAAATTGAACAAGCCATCAGTCAACTCCCTAGGAAAAAATCTCCAGGGCCAGATGGATTGACTAGTGAATTCTATCAAACATTTAAAGAACAATTGATTCCAATACTCTACAAACTATTTGGGGAAATTAGTGAAGAAGGAGTCCAACCAAATTCTTTTTATGACACAAATATGGTACTGATACCTAAATCTGGAAGAGATAAAACAGAGAAAGAAAATTATAGACCAATCTCCCTCATGAATATTGATGCAAATATTCTAAATAAAATACTAGCAAAAAGACTACAGCAACTTATCTCAAGAATAATACACTTTGATCAGGTAGGATTTATTCCAGGAATGCAAGGATGGTTTAATATTAGGAAAACCATCAGTATAATTGAGCATATCAACAATAAAACTAGCAGAAACCACATGATCATCTCAAGAGATGCAGAAAAGGCTTTTGACAACATCCATTCCTATTAAAAACATCAGAAAGTATAGGAATAAATGGAGCCTTCCTTAAAATAATAGGTAGCATCTATTTAAAGCCATCAGCAAGTATTATATATAATGGGGAGAAGCTAGAAGCATTTCTCATAAGATCAGGGGTGAAACAAGGGTGTCCACTATCACCCCATCTTATTCAATCTGGTACTAGAAATGTTAGCAGTAGCAATTAGAGAAGAAAAAGAAATCAAAGGAATCAAATTAGGCAAAGAAGAGACCAAGCTATCACTCTTTGCAGATGATATGATGATATACTTAGAGAATCCTAGAGAGTCAAGTAAAAAACTACTTGAGACAATAAATAAATTTGGCAAAGTTGCAGGATATAAAATAAACCCACATAAATCCTTGTCATTCCTATGTATTTCCAATGAAATTCAACAGCAAGAGATAGAAAGAGAAATCCCATTTAAAGTTACTGTAGGCATTATAAAATATTTAGGAATCTACCTGCCAAAACAAACCCAAGACCTATATGACCACAACTACAAAACACTTTTCACACAAATAAAGTCAGATCTAACTAATTGGAAAAATATCAATTGCTCGTAGCTGGGTCGAGCTAATATAATAAAAATGACACTTTTACCTAAATTAAAATATATATTTAGTGCCATACCAATTAATTTACCAAAAAACTACTTTATAGAGCTAGAAAAAAATAGTAACAAAATTTATTTGAAAGAATAAATCGTCCAGAATATCAAGGGAATTAATGAAAAGAAATGCTAGGGAAGGTGAACTAGCTATACCAGATTTCAATCTTTATTATAAAGCAGCAGTCATCAAAACTACTTGGTATTGGCTGAGGAACAGAGGAGTGGATCAATGGAATAGATTAGGCACACAAGATTCAGAAGTCAACGATTACAGGAATCTATTGTTTGATAAACCCCAAGACCCTAGTTTATTGGGATAAGAACTCTCTATTTGACAAAAATTGTTGGGAAAACTGGAATATAGCATGGCAGAAACTGGGCATAGACCATTATCTAACACCATATACCAAAATCAAGTCTAAATGGGTACATGATCTAGGTATAAAAGTTGATACTGTAAGCAGTCTCGTAAAACAAGGAATAGTTTACCTATAAGAATAAATACTTATTGATGACTAGTTGATTTGGACCTCCATTATAAAATAAGAGACTTGAACTATATAACCTCTAGGCTGTCTACCAGTTCCAAATCTATGATATAATGACCAAAATAATCATGAAAACATTATGTCTAATTTAGTTGTGATAAGGAAAATCTATTTATTGGACAGTGTTACCCTAAGTCAATTCTATCTTGATAAGAAAGGCATTTGCTAATAGAACCAAAGTTTCCAAGAAAAAATCCTTGCAAATAGTCAGATTTGTGGAGAGGGAAAAACTTTAGGACTAAACAAGAATGAGAGAACATAATAAAATGTAAAATGGATAATTTTGACAACATGAAATTGAAAAGTTTCCGTACAAACAAAGACAATGTCACCAAGATTAAGAGGGAGGTGGGAAATTGGGAAAGAATCTTTATAACCTATGTCTCTGACAAAGGACTCATTTCTAAAATATACAGAGAATTGAGTCAAATCTATAAGAATGCAAGTAATTTTCCAATTCATAAATGGTCAAAGGAAATGAACAGGCAATTTTCAGAGAAATAAATTAAAGATATGTATAAGTACATGAAGAAATGTTCTAAATCACTATTGATTAGAGAAATGCAAATCAAAACAACTCTGAGGTACCACATCTCACCAGTCAGATTGGCTAAAATGACAAAACAGGAAAATGACAAATGCTGGAGAGGATGTGGGCAAATTGGAACACTAATGCATTGCTGTTGGAGTTGTGAACTGACCCAGCCTTTCTGGAGAGCAATCTGGAATTATGCCCAAAGGGCTATAAATAATTTCATATCCTTTGACCCAGCAATACCACTCCTAGTGTTATATCCCAAAGAGATCACAGAAGTGGGAGGAAGACCCATATGTACAAAAATGTTTATAGCAGCTCTTTTTGTGGTGGCAAATAATTGGAAATTAAGGGGGTGCCCATCAATTGGGGAATGGCTGAACAAGTTGTGGTATATGCATGTTATGGAATACTATTGTGCTATAAGAAACTAGGAGCAGATGGACTTCATAATTACGTGGAGAGGCTTATACAAACTCATGCTGAGTGAGAAGAGTAGAACCAGGAGAAATTTGTACACAATTACAGACACAACATATGTGTGATGACCAACTTTGATAGACTGGACACTTCTCAGCAATGCAGTGATATAAATCAATCCCAAAAGACTCATGATGGAGAGAAATGTGTGCATCCAGAGAAAGAACTAGAATGTACTGAGTTTATATCCAGATGGAAGCAAAATACCTGATCTTTTTCCTTTTCTTGTTGGGTTTTATGTCCTCTTTACCATTTTTCATTCCATCTGACACAATCCGTCTTTATAACCTGACTAATGTATAATGTGAAAGTATTTACAGATCCTATACTTGACTGTATGCCACCATGGGAGGGAGGAGAGGGAGGGGGGCAAAATGTGAAACTCAAGGAATTGTGGAACTGAATCCTGTAAACTAAAAGTAAATAAACAAATTAATTTTAAAAAAGAAAAGAGGTGCTAGACTAGACATGATGGGTGAGGCATTCATTTTCACACATGGCCAAAGTGCTGGTTTGTCTTTTTTGTTCATACTTATTCATATAAAAAAGGATTCTGGGGGCAGGGGAAGCATGTAGTTTTAACAGGAAGTGATTAATGAAAAGTAAAAGCCTCACTAAAATATTTTTAAAGAAAAAAAAAGAAATAACTTCTATTGAAGCTTTCAGCCAAACATTCTCTACCAGATCGTGGGTGAACATACTGTTTGGGTCAAGAAAGAGCAAACAGACAGAATGCAAAAGATTAATGAAGTGGGTTAGAAGAGACTGCAGCCACTATCCAAATGAGACTGAGGTAGTGGCAGGAGCTATTCAGAAAGATGCCTTTTCCTACCTCTAATGGCATATGTCTGGAGAAGCCACATTTGCTAAGCCTGCAGCTTCAGTATCCATCACCAGTGCCTGTGCACGTGTATCTCATAACTTACTTATAATATATCCAATCCAACCCACAAAGCACTTAATAAATATCTGCTGCACCCTTCTAGATTCATAAAACATCAAACAAAACAGGGTGTCCCAAAAGTCTTAGTGCAGTCCAAAGTTATCAAAGCTTAAGACTATAATAAGAATTTTGGGATATCCTATACCTACTGAAGGTGCAGGAAAGGGGAGAGAGTGTATGATATATAAACTGAGAAAAAGGTAAACACTAGTTTTGACATGACATGCTAGATCCTACATGCTCTGTTGACACAACTTTTAAGAACACAGTTCCCTTTAAATACTCCAATGAGGTAACAAAGCAGTATTTCAATGAAGGAGCAAAGATCTATAAATCTGATGAATGATTTAATCAGGAACCACCTGAGGATTTATCATATTTGACTGTGGCATCTTTCAGGGTGGGAGGGAAAGGAATAGTAATAGAAAAGGCAAAGGAGAAAGCCACTGCTACGGTTCCTTTTAAGCAGCTCTCTGGAGTCTATGAGAGGTTCCTTCTTATTACATGTCTCAGTCATACTGGTTCTAGCAAAAAGACCAAGAATCTAAAAAGAAATAATAATATATAAATCCATCTGCTTATTCATAGATTTTTAAAATTTCAGTCACATGACCTTTAAATTTTTACATTAATTTTTTTTGTTCTTCTGAACTTGACAAACACCAACAAATATGAACACTGTCATCTACAACAACAACAAAAAAAAACAGAAAAAGGACATTATGTGAAACCACAAATTTCTATTACATGAAGGTCAACTTTTTAAGTATATAATAAATTCAACACAAGTCCTTCAAAGCTAGACTGCTTATATATGTCCCACTTGGAACTTTCCTCTCTTATCATTTGTGTATTTCCTTTTAAAATGCTTCAATAACTATTTTCTTTCTCAAGTTTTTGGGTTTTGTTTTTATTTTCTTCCTACCAATCCATCATGGAGAGAGGGGGAAGAAACACCATTGTAATAAATAAATCGAGGTAATCAGAACAAACTCATGGATTGGTCATGTCCAAAAAAATGTTATGTTTATTCTCTATGTTTATTCCAGCACCTCTGGAGGTGAGTAGCATGCTTCATCACTGGTACTCTAAAATTCTGGTTGGTCTCTGCATTGATAATAGTACTTATTATATCTTTCAAATGAGTTTATCTTTATAACATTATTTTCACTGTATAAACTGTTCTTCCCTCCTGGATCAATGCCTTACTATGGTAGAGGGGTTTGCACAACTCACTAAAATTATAAACTATGCTATGAAAGGTTACCCAAGAGGACAGGTCATGATGGAAAACTCTGACAAAAGGAGATTCACTGAAAAAACAAATGACAAACAATTTCAGTATTTTTGCCAAGAAAACCTAATGGACAATATCAAAATGATGAAAGAAATGACACTGGACGATAAGTCCCTCAGGTTGGAAAGTGTCCAATGTGCTACTGGGGAAGAGTGAAGGACAGTCAAAAGTAGCTCTAGTACTAATGAAACATCTGGGCCAAAACAGAAAAGAAGCTCAGCTATGGGTGGGTCTAGTGACAAAATAAGAGTCCCATGTGATAAAGATTGATATTTCATAGGAACATGGAATAAAAGATCTACGAACCAAGGCAAGCTGGATGTAGTCAAACAGGAGACAGAAAAACTAAATATCAATATTTTAGGTGTTAGTGAATTTAAATGGATAGGAATTGGATGAATTTAATTCAGGTTATAATTACATATACTACTGTGAATAAGAATCCCTTAGAAGAAACTAAGTAGCCCTCATAGTCAATAAAAGGGTGAGAAAAGCAGTACTGAAGTATAAATCTCAAAAAAGACAGAATGATCTCTGTTCAAATCCAAAATAAACAATACAACACTACAGTAATGCAAATCTATACTCTAACCACTGATGCTGAAGAGATAACAGTGGATCAGTTCTATGAAGACCTACAACATCTTCTAGAAATAACACTGCCCTAAACCAAAAGATATCTATCACATTCATCATAGGGAATTAGAATGGTAAAGGAAGAAATCAAAACATAATTGGAATAACAGGCAAATTCGGCCTGGGACTACAAAAATGAAGCAAGGCAGAGAGTAATAATAGAATTTTGTCAAGATAAGTGACTAGTCATAAAAAACACTCTTTTTCAACAATTCAAAAGCCAACTGTGCACATGGACATCATCAGACAGTCAATATGAAAATCAGATTGATTATAGACTTTGCAGCCAAACATGAAGAAGCTCTATACAGTCAGTTAAAACAAGACCTGGAGCTGACTATGGCTCAGATCATGAGCAACTTACTGCAAAATTCAGACTTCAATAAGCAAGTAGTGAAAACCATCAGACCAAGCACATAATACATGAAGTGACTGGAGGGACTGGATATGATAGCCCCCGAAGAACTATGGACAGAGGCTCGAAAGACTGTAGGCCAAGAAAAAACATGCCAAATAAAAAGAAGAGCAAGAATGTCTGACATAAATGTGGAGGAGAGGAGGAAAGATCGACCCAAGTGAATGAAGAATGCCAGATGACAGCAAAAAGAGAGAAGACTTTCCTAAATGACCAATGCATGGGGCAGCTAAGTGGCGCTGGAGTCAGGAGGACCCGGGTTCAGATCCAGCGTAAGACACTTCACACACACACACACACACACACACACAATAGCTGTGTGACCTTGGGCAAGTCACTTAACCCCAAATGCCCTCCAAAAAGCAAAAAAATAAATGAGCAATGCAAAGAAATAGAAGAAAACAATATAATGGAATGGAAAAGACAAGAAATCTCTTTAAGAAAATCATAGAGTAACACGACCTTCCCGCGGCTCCGGCTTCCACATTCCCCAAGCCATGTAAAAAGGGGACTCTAAACAAACTTTGCAGCTGCAGAACTCACAAAATGACACAGAGAAGCTAACCTCCCGCTGAGGACAGGCCGGCAGGAATAGGCCAGTGCAGCTCTCTGGGAGCTGAGCCAAGCCGCACCCCAAGGTTTTAGCCCCAGGGCGGGCCTGACCAGCCTCTGGCCAGAGGGACTCCAGATCAACAGCAGCTGTGGCCATTTCCAGATTTATCAACACATAGATGCAAAGGACAAAGTGAGAGGTCAGTGCAGTCTGAACTTTGGGACCCAGTAAGTGGGAGTGAGTGGCTTTTGCTCCTGGGGCGAAAAGCCACAGAGATGCCTGCACAGCCAGCCAGAGCCACGTGGCAGCTTCAGCTGCTGGCCCACAGAGTGTAGGGGGACCAAGCAACCAGTCTGAGGGGTAATCACTCTTGCTTTAACCTGCTTGGATCTGGATTGCAGTTTAGGGTGGAGGTCCTGGGGTGTGTCTCTAGCTTGCCAGAGTGTGTGGAGAACTCAGAGAGGGCACCCATCTAATACCTCCAGCAGCTGAGAAAACCCCAGTGTTTGGGACGAAAGCTCCCCTGTCTGGTGGCAGAGACATACCGTGGCAAAAAGGCCAGGGGTCAAGTGACTGAAGGGTGACATGACCAAGCAAAGGAAACAAAGCAGACAGAAGATTCCAACATTAGACTCCTATTTTGGGGACAAAAAGGAGCAAAGCATGGAACAGGAGTAAGACAGTGAAGTCAGAATTCCTGCACCAAAAGCTTCAAAGGAAAATACGAGCTGGTTACAGGCCATAGAGGACCTTAAGAAGCAGATAAGACAAGTGGAGGAAAAATTGGGAAGAGAAATGAGAACGATGCAAGAAAATTATGAAATGAGAGTCAAAAGCCTGACTGAGGAAAATACCACCTTAAAAAATAGACTAACTCAAATGGCAAAAGAGGCTCAAAAAGGCAATGAGGAGAAGAATGCCTTAAAAAGCCGAATTTGCCAGATGGAAAAAGAATCTCAAAAGCTCAATGAGGAGAATCATTGTTTCAGAATTAGATTGGAGCAAATGGAAGCTAATGACTTTATGAGAAATCAAGATGCTGTGAAACAGATCCAAACAAATGAAAGAATTGAAGGAAATGTGAAATATCTCATGGGAAAAACCACTGACCTGGAAAATAGATCCAGGAGAGAGAATTTTAAAATTATTGGACTACCTGAAAGCCATGATCAAAGTAAGAACTTAGAAATCATTGTCCAGGAAGCTCTCAAAGAAAACTGTCCTGATGTTTTAGAACCAGAGGGCAAAATAGAGGTTGAAAGAATCCACTGATCACCTCCTAAAAAAGATCCCAAAAAGAAAACTCCTAGGAATATTATAGCCAGGTTCCATAATTCCCAGCTTAAGGAGAGAATATTACAAGCAGCCAGGAAGAAACAATTTGAATATTGTGGAAACACAATCAGGATAACACAGGATCTGGCAGCTTCTACACTGAGGCATCGAAGGGCTTGGAATATGATATTCCAGAGGGCAAAGGAGCTGGGATTAAAACCAAGAGTCACCTACCCAGCAAAACTGAGTATCATGTTTCAGGGTAAAATATGGTCATTCAGTGGAATAGAGGACTTTCAAGCATTCTTGCTGAAAAAAACAAGAGTTGAATAGAAAATTTGACATTCAGATACAAGAAGCAAGAGAAGTATGAGAAGGTAAACAGGGAAAAGAAATCATAAGGAACTTATCAAAGTTGAACTATTAACATTCCTACATGGAAAAACAATAATTGTAACTTATGAAACTTTTCTCAGTAGTTGAAGGGAATAGAAATATATATCAGGGTATACGGGCATATGAATACATATGTGAATGTCTGTATATATGTTTACAGGTATACATAGATAGAGGGCACAAGACCAATTTAACAGGAAGGGATGATACTTAAAAGGTGAAATTAAGAGGTGAGAGAGGAATATAATGAGAGGAGATGGGGAGAGACAGAATGGGGTAAACTATCTCATAAAGAAGAGGCAAGGGAAAATGGTTACAATGGAGGGGAAGAATAGGAAGGCAAAAGGGAATGGGTCAACCTTATTCCCATTGAATTTGGCTTGAGGAGGGAATGAAATACACACAAATAGGGTATCTCACCCTACAGGAGAGTAGGGGGGAAGGGGATTAGAGGGGGGATGATGGAAGGGAGGGCAGGCTGGGGGGGAGGGAAGTTGGAAGCACCCACTTTTGAAAAGGGACAGGATCAAAGTAGAGAATAGAACAAGTGGGAGGTGGGATAGGAGGGAGGGAAATATAGTCAGTCTTTTACAATATATCTACTATGTTATTGTTTTGCATTAGACACACATGTACAACCTATACTGAACTGCTTATCTTTCCAGTAAGGGTGGGCATCATAGGAGGAAGGGAATGAATCTGATATTCAAAGTTTTAAAATCAAATATTCATGTATATATACATATATATATACTATTATTGATACTATTTTACATGTAATTGGGAAATAAGACATACAGGCACTGCGGCATAGAGATCCACTGGAAAAGTTGAAAGGGGTATGGGAGAAAATATGGGAGAGAGCAGATTGGAGGAGGGAATATCCTGTGGGACTGCTATTTTGGGGCAGTGGGTAGGGGAAAAACTGGGAGCAAATTTGTAACTGAAAATCTGGTGGAAATGAATGATATAAATCAGAAGTTAATAAAGCATTTGAAAAATTTTTTCAACAAAAGAAAATCATAGCTATCAAGGGAATGTTTCATTCAAGAAGATATGATAAAAGACAAAAATGGTAGACTTAACAGAAATAGACTAAAAGCTGTCATTATACAAGAAATATCTCAATATCACTGATAGCCACAATGGTGTGGTTACTGATTTAGAGCCAGACAACCTGGAGAATGAAGTCTGTGAGCCTTAGGAAATATAGTTAATAATAAGGCTAGTGGAGGTGACAAAATTCCAGTGAGCTATTTAGAACCCTAAAAGATGATGTTAAAGTGCTGCACTCAATATGCCAGCAAATTTGGAAAACTCAACAGTGGCCACTAGATTGGAAAAAAAATCAGTTTATGTCCCAATCCTAAAGAAAGGCAATGCCAAGGAATGTTTATGTTGTTGAACAATTCTGCTTGTTTCACATGTCAGTGACGTTATGCTTACGATTCTGCAAGCTAGGCTTCAGCAATATGTGAACTGAGAATTACCAGAAAATCAGGCTGATTTTCAAAGAGGCAGAGGAACTAGAGACCAAATTGCCAATATTTGCTGGATTATGGAAAAATCAAGGGAATTCCAGACAAATATCTACTTCTGTTTCCCTGACTACACTAAAGCCTTTGACAGTGTGATCACAACAAAATATGACAAGTCCTCAAAGAGATGGGAGTACCAGATCATCTTTGTCTCCTGAGGAACTTGTATGCAGCAAGAAGCAACAGTTAGAACTGAACATAGAACAACTGATTGGTTTAAGATTGGGAAAGCAGTACAACAAGGCTGTTTATTGTCACCTTATTTATTTGACTTATTTGCAGAATACATCAGGTGAAATTCTAGGCTGGATGACTAGATGACACCAGAATTGAAGGATGCCAGGGAAAATATCGACAATCTCAGATATGCAGATGATAACACTCTGATGCCAAAAAAAAGTGAAGAAAAATTAGGAAGCCTCTTGATGAGAATAGAATAAGAAAGTGTAAAGGCTGGCTTGAAACTTAACATTAAAAAACATTAAATATCATGGCAACTGGTCACATCACTTTCTGGAAAACAGAGGGAAAAGAAATGGAAGCAGTATCAGATTTAATAATCTTGAGCTCAAAGATAGCTACAGAATGCAACTGTAGCCAAGAAATTAAAAGATGCTTGCTCCTTGGAAAGAAAGCTATGGAAAATCTCAACAGCATACTAAAAAGCAGAAACATCACCCTGCAAACAAAGGTAATTTTTCCAGGGGTTATGTATGGCTGTGAGTTGGACTATAAAGAAAGCTGTGTGCTTCAGAATTGACACTTTTGAACTTTGGTGCTGGAGTAGACTTTTGAGAGTCCCTCGAACAGCAAAGAGATCAAATCAGTCAATATTTAAAGAAATTAATTCAGACGATTCTTTTGAAGGACAAATAGGAAAGCTGAAACTGAAATACTTTGGTTACATAATGAGAAGAGACTTATTGAAAAAAAAACCTTGAAGTTGGGAAAGATCAAAGGCAAAAAGAGAAGTGGATGGCAGAGGAAGAAGTGGATAGATAGTGCTATGGAAGCAATGAACATGAGCTTGGACAGATTTTGTGTGATAGTGGAAGACAGAAAGGATGGTTCATGTGGTCAGCAAGAGTCAGACATGAATGAACAACTGAACAATGATAATTCTCCTTGTTCTCATTTCATTTTACATCAGTTCATATAAGTAATTTTTCATAGGTTTCTCTGAATTTGTCACTTTGATCATTCCTTATAATATTATATTATTTTATTTGTAAGTTTTTTCAATTAACAAAGTTATTTTCTATTCCTTCACTTAAAGAAAAAGAAAAAAGTCTTTATAAAATATGCAGTTAAGGAGAGGATTCTGGGAAGATAGCATAATAGCTCAGAAAATTTCAAGGTCTCATGATTTTCTTCCACAAAAGAGTTAAAATAGCACCTCTGGGTGAACATAGAATCATGAAAACAAATAAGAGTAGGGACAGAACAGGGATTCTCTTGGCACTATCGGAGAACACCTGAAGAAAAGTCCCAGACTAGATATTCCCCCCTGAGAAGAGTAAACACCTCTAGGCAAGGGTCCAGGCTAACAACACATGGCAAGCTGTTTAAACAACTGGCAAGCCCTGGGGATAGCTGGGTTAAGATGCTGTCTCTTCCCTACCACAGGAACTTTTACCCCCCAGGACAGTGAGGGAGGGGTGAGTATAGAAGCAGTGGGAACAGAAGCTACTGGCTGTGGGCACTTACAGGAGGCTAAAGGTCTTAGTTTGAGTTCAAGGTCAGAGGGAAACTGAAAAAGATCAGAGGCCAGAAGCACTATCCCCCATACCCCAGGGCGAAAGGTGATTATAAAAATAAAATTATTACCAAAAAAGAAAAATGCACAGACAAAAGAGAAAGAATCTAACCATAGAGAGTTACTAAGGGAATAGAGAAGACCAGGGTTCGTCTTCAGAGGAAGATACCAAAGCAAAGAAACCCTCCTCTACCCCAAAGAGTAATGTCAAATGGTCATCTGCCCAAAAAGAAGTCACTGAAGAACTTGAAAAAAAAACAACTTTAAAAATCCAATGAAAGAGATTGAGGAAAAATTAAAAAGAAAAATAAGAATAATAAAAGAAAAATGAGAAAATTATGACAAGAAAGCCAACCAATTAGAAAAGCAGATTCAGAATCTTAAGGAAGAAAATGATTCCTTAAAAATCAGAATCGGGCAAAGGGAAGTCAGTGAAGTTATAAGAGATGAAGAAAAAGAACATATATATATAATAAAAAAAATGGAAGACAATATGAAACATCTCATAAGAAAAGCAATGGATCTAGAAAACAGATCAAGAAAACATAAGAATAATTGGACTACCTGAAAGTTCTGATCAAAAAAAAAGAATCTTGATGCAATAAGGCAAGAAATAATTAAAGAAAATTATCCTGAAGCATTAGAACAATAGGGTTATATAGAAATAGAAAAAATCCACCAATCACCATCTGAAAGAGACCCTACAAGGAAAACCCATAGGAATATTATAATCAAATCCTGATACCCCTAGATCAAGAACAAAATATTATGAGCTACAAGAAAAAATCCAATTTACATATGATAGTACCACAATTAGAATCACACAAGACCTAGCGTTGGCAATACTAGAAGACCACAGGTCTTGGAACAATATATATCGAAAAGCAAAAGAACTGGGCCTCTGGCTGAAAATATTATACCCAACAAAGTTAAGCACAATTCTAATTTTTTTTAATGGATATCTGATCAACTGTCAGACTTTCAGGGCTCTGTTAAAAAGACAACAACAAACAAACAAACAAACAAACCTTGAACTCAATAGAAGATTTGACATATAAGAGCCAAGAGAAATATAAAGTACATACCAATGATCAATTACAAGGGACGAAATAAGGATAGAATGTTGACCATTTATGTATAGAAAATGTAAAACCTATGCCTATGACTGTTTCTAGTAATTAAGTAGCTTATAAGAAATATTGGGGCAGATCTGAATATGATATGACTTCAAAAAGTAAAACTGTTCAAGAACAGCTAAAAGAGTATATTATACAAATGAGGTGCAAGAGGAAGAACCAATACAGATGAATTAGATGGGGGAAGGGGATAGATAGTTAGTTCTGGAAACCTACTTCATCAGGAATGGGCTTAAGAGGGGGAAATACATATAGATTTAGAAGGGTAAAAAGTCTTCTAAATTTAAAAAGAAATAAAACTCTAAGGGGATAGGGAGGGGAGAGGATAAAGGAGGGATCTTTAGAGTGGAGGATGAGGGAATAGGTCAAAGAGATGTATAAAAGGGTGTTTAGATTTAGAGAAATGGGAGGATAAAGGAGGAATTGCTGGGATGGAGGTAGGTCAAGTTACACAGGAGGACAAGGTAGCAGGTAGAAGGAGCTAGGAGAAAGGAAAAAGAGATATGTACAAACACAAAAACAAGATTAGGAGTAGAATCTCTTAGAGAAAGTATATTTTTATATATGTTTGTGTATATGTATATATCAATACCTACATATATCCATGCTCAATATTAGCCTTGGGGTGATGGGTAGGGGGGAAGAAGGGAGAAAAAAGAACAAAGTAAAAAATGTGCAGCAGAGAACAAAAGAAAATCTACAAGGAAGCAATGAAAAGATGGATAGCTTTCAACAAAATGCAGAGTACATATAGGCTTTCTTGAAATGATAAGTTATTGTTATATATTCTGAATCTTCTCCTATGTTTTGCTCTGCACATGATTATTTTTTCTTTTCTTATTATGTATTTAAGTTTTAGCATGTGTCTAAAATTTTTAAAAATACATTTTAAAAAAGAAAAAAACAGTATGCAGTTAAGTAAGATTAATTTCCAAACTGACCATATCTAAAACTCTATCTCACTCTCCATCCTGAATGCAGTATCACTCTGTCAAAAAGGTAGGTAGCATGAGCTTTTATCACACCCCTGTCCTAGTAACTCATTATGACACTGATCAGAGTTCTTAAGTCTTTCAAATCTGTTTGTGTTGACAATTTTGTTATTATATAAAGAGTTCTGGTTCTCCTCATTTCACTCTATATTAGTCCATAAAAGTCTTCCCAGATTTCTCTGAAATCATCTTTTTTATCATTATTATAGAACAGCAGTATTCATTTAGCTTCATACACCAAAAATCGTTCAGTCCTTTCCCAGCTGATGGGCACCCCTTTAGTTTCCAGTTCTTATGGATCCTTTCTCTCTTCTTTTTTATTGAGGTACATCATTAGCAGTGATAATATATTTGGTCAAACAGAATGAACGTTTTAGAGACTTTTTGGGAACAGTTCCAAACTGAATGGCTAGAGAAATTCATAGCTCCACCAACAGTGTATACCTGTCTTTTCACTTCCCATTCTCTTTTTTTTTTTTTGAGGGAGCAGGTGGGGGGAGGAGGTGAAGAGGGAAGTCATCATTGCCATGCTGATAGATATGAGGTAGAAACTCAGAGTTACTTTAATTTCTACTTTCCTTATTACTAGTGATTTAGAGTATTTTTTTTCATTTATTTGTTGATAGCTTGCTTTTCTGCTTGTTCATGTCTTTGACCATTTATCCAGTCTAAAGCAGAGGTAGAGTTGGTGCAAGACTTTGTGTCTGCAGATGATTGTGCACTCAATGAAAAAAGTATGGATTGATTAATTTTGGCCTGACAATGAACACCAAGAAAACAGAGGTTCTCCACCAAGCAGCACCGCACCTTCCATATATAGGACCACTGGTTATAGCAAATGGAGAAATGTTGAATGCTGTGGATAAGTTCACTTCTCGTGGCAGTATACTTTCCAGAGATGTACAGACAGATAATGAGGCTGACACACACATTGCCAGAGCTAGCTCAGCATTTAGGAAACTCCAAAAAAATGTGTGGGAGAAAAGAGGTTGTTGCCTACTAAACTGAAGGTCTACGGAGCCATTGTGCTGACCTCACTTCACTGATGTATGCCTATGAAACCTGGACAGTCCACCAACGCTGTGCCAGAAAATTAAACTGCTTCCATTTAAATTGTCTTAGGAAGATTCTGAAGATTACCCGGAGAGATAAGGTCCCGGACATTGAGGCTCTTTGTTGAGCTGAACTGTCACTCAAACTCTACTGCAGAGAGCACAACTCCAATGAACTGGCCATATTGTTTGAATGCCAAACATATATTTGCCTAAAAGGTTATTTTTAAGAGCTCACATAGGGCAGGCATTCACGTGGTGATCAGAAGAAGTGATACAAGAGCACTCTCAAGGTCTCTCTTAAGAATATCCTCAGTAACTGTTATTCTTGGGTTTACCAAATTACTATGCTGTTATGTTCATTGGTTTCTGTATGTTGTGTATTTAATCCATTCTACTGACCAACTTTTCTATTATCAACAGCATCAGGTGAAACTTAGTATTATGCTGCTGCTAGGTACTATAGTGTGAGATGTAGTATTGCTAAGATCTCTCCTTTCCCAATTTTTTTTTTCATGATTTTCTTTGAGATTCTAGACCTTTTACTATTCCAGATGAACTATTATTGTTCTTGTTTTTCTAGCTCTTTATTTTCTAGATTCCTACTCTTTGATAGGGTTTTAGTTTGTTTGGTATGGCACTGAATAATAAATTAATATGGATAGTAAAACCACTGTTATTATATTAGCAAACCCAATCAAACTAAGAACAATTAATATCTAAATATTTGTCTGGCTTTATTTCTGTAGAAGTGTTTTGTAATTGTATCTGTGTATGTGTGTGTGTAATTCTGTTTGTCTTATTCAATGAACTCTCAAATATTTTATAAATTTTGTCTTTACTCTGAATAGAATTTCTCTTTCTATCTTTTCTTTCTGGGTTTTGTTGGTAATATACAGAAAAGCTAGTGATGTATGCAGATGTGTTTATTTCCTGTTCTTTTCTAAAATTATTGTTTCAAATCATTTTTTTCTTTGAATTTCTAGGGTCCTCTATGCTGATTATGTCACCTATAAAAAGTGATAATTTTGTTTTCCTTTTGGTTTTGCTTATTACCTCATTTTTTCCCTTGGCTTATTGAAACAGCTAGCACTTCTAGAATTATATCAAATAATAACGTAGTTAATAGACATCTTTGTTTTATTCTGATATTGTTATAAAAAGCTTCTAGCATTAATCCAATTGCAATAATTCTAGTTTTTGGTTTAAATAGTATTTATATTAAAGAGGTCCATTTATTCTTAAGTTCTTTAGTGTTTTTTAGCACATTTTTTGTAGACATTTCACTTTCAGTTATCCATTTTGGAAATACAATTAAGTAAGGTATTTTCTAATAATTTCCTTTACATCCTCATCATTTGTTGTGAAATCTCCTATTTCATTTTTTATATTGGTAATTTAGGTCCTTTATTTATTATACTTTTTATTGTATTGTGTTCAGTAAAAGATGTTTTTTTTCACTTATTTATTTTTACAACCACTTATTATCTCTCATTCTTACTCTCCTCCCTCCCAAAAATAATATTAAAAAGAAAACCCTCATTACATATATGCATAGCTCCCCCCCAAAAAAATACGCCCATAATTTCCTACATTGGTCATGTCCAAAAATATATGCAAAATTCTGCATTTGAAGTCCATCATCTCTCTGGCAGGAGATGGGTGAAATGTTTCATCTTCAGTCCTCTGGACTCATGATTTAACATTGCATGGATCAGAGTTCTAAAGTCTTACAAAGTTGTTTTTCTCTTTTATGTTGACTTAAAAGTCATTCTGGAAAGCCATTTGGAATTATGCCCCCAACATTCCTAAAAAGTGGCCAAATAATATCATAACTCGGCCTATATTCCAAACAGATAAAGAAAAAGTAAAAAGAACTCACATGTAAAAAAAAATTATAACTCCATCAATAGTGCATTAGAATGACTGTTTTTCTGAAGTACTTTTAACATTGTTTTCCCCTTTCGTCATCTTTATCAATCTGATGGTTATAAGGTAGCACACTGGAGGTGCTTTAATTTGAAAATTTCTAATTATTAGTGATTTAAAGCATTTTTTGAAGGTGGTTGTTGATAGTTTGGACTTTTTCCTTTGAAAACTGCCTCTTGGGGCAGCTAGGTAGCACAGTGAATAGAGCACAGGCCCTGGAGTCAAGAGAAGCTGAGTTCAAATCTGGCTTTAGACACTTAACACTTAATTGTCATGTGACCTTGGGCAAGTCACATAATCTCATTTGCCCTGCCTTTCCCCCTCCAAAAAGCAAAAAAGAAAAAGAAAAATGCCTGTTTATATGCTCTGACCCTTTATCTATTGTGTGATGGCACACTGTCTTCCATAAATTTTAGTCAGTAAGGCTTATGTTTTTAACATTTCTATTTTTCTGCCTTTTTTTCTTTTTGAAGGGGGGAAAGCAGGGCAGTTGGGGTTAAGTGATTTGCCCAAGGTCACACAACTAGTAAGTGTTAAGTGTCTGAGGTTGGATTTGAACTCAAGTCCTCCTGACTCCAGGGCCAGTGCTCTAGTCACTGTGCCACCTAGCTGCCCCCCCAACATTTTTTGACATTATAGTACATGATTAACTTTTATAATAGTATTATGCACAACTGAAAAATACTGGTATTTCATTCTAATCCAATTCAGTAATCAGCAGACAGTAATCTAACTTTTCTAGATGTTTATATACATCCTTAAATTCTTTTTTACTTATCTTTTTATAAGATTGATCCATATCTGAGAGGGGCACACTGAGTTTCCCACTTCTTTTTGTAATTCTGCTATTTCTCCCTATAATTCAATTAACCTTTGCTTCAAGAATTTAAAAGCTGGGGAGGCTAGGTGGCACAGTGAGTATAGCATCAGCCCTGGAGTCAGGGGGACTTGAGTTCAAATCTGACCTCAGATACTTAACACTTACTAGCCATGTAACCTTGGGTGAGTCACTTAACCCCAATTACCCTGCCCTCCCCCCTCCAAAAAGCCACACACACACACACACACACACACACACACACACACACACACATTAGAAGCTGTGCCATTTGTTGCATATACATATAATTTATTACTACATTATTATCTAATATGACTTTATACATAATGTCTACTAAAAGTATCAATTTGTACTGTTGTCATGTCTGAGATTTGTCTATAGCATAATCAACTCTGCTTCAACCCTTCATTTTAATTATCTATGAACTTCTGTGTTTCAAGTATTTTTTCTTAGAAATATGTTGATGGATATAGAAATCTACCTTACATTAAAGGGAAGTAGGAAGGGAAAGGAATAAGAGAAGTGGAGGGAGTGATAGAAAGGAGGGCAGACTTAGCACCACACCCAGAAATAATTGGCTGTGTAACCTTGAGCAAGTTACTTAACCCCAATTGCTTAAAAAAAATTACTGGGGCAGCCAGGTAGCACAGCAAGTAAGAGCACTGGCTCCAGTGTCAGGATGACCTGGAGATCGAATCTCGGGCTCAGATACTCAGCACCACACCCAGAAATAACTGGCCGTGTAACCTTGAGCAAGTTACTTAACCCCGATTGCTTAAAAAAAAAAAAAGAAAAGAAAGGAGGGCAGAGGAAGCAGTCAGAAGTAAAACACTTTTGAAAATGTACAGGGTAAAAAAGGAGAGAGAATAGGACAAACAGGGGGAAATAGAATGGAGGGAAATACACAATTAGTAATCACAACTAAAAAAAATTTACAGCAAGCTTCTCTGATATGGGCTTCAGGTATGTATGTGTGTATACATATATATGTATATTTATAAATATATATATATATATATATATATATATATATATATATATATATAGGGGGAGAGAGACAGAGAGAAACAGAGAGAGAGAGAGAACTGAGTCAAATTTTTTTTTTTAATGAGAGTCATTCCGGGTCAAAGGACATGAACAGGCAGTTTTCAGATGAAGCAATCAAAGCCATCTACACTCATATGAAAAAAAGTTCCCTAAATTACTATTGACTAAAGAAATGCAAATTAAACCAACTCTGAGGTACCACCCTATACCAATCTGATTGGTTAATATGCCAGAAAAGGAAAATGACAAATGTTGGAGGGGATGTGGGAAAATTTGTAACACTAATGCATTGTTGGTGGAGTTGTGAACTAATATTCTGTAAAGCAATCTGGAACTATGCCCAAAGGGCTATAAAACACTTTGATCCAGCAACATCACTACCAGGTCTATATTCCAAAGAGATAAATAAACAAAAAGGAAAAGGACCTATAATGTACAAAATGTTTATAGTAGTTCTTTTAGTGGCAGTAAAGAACTGGAAATTGAAAGAATGCTCACCAATTGAAGAATGGCTGAACAATTTATGGTATGTCATTATGATGGAACACTATTGTGCTATAAGAAACAATAAGTAAGCTGCTTTCAGAAAAACCTGGACTTACATGAACTGATGCAAAGTTAAGCAAGCAGAACCAGAATAATGCAGATAGTACAATGAATTGTGAATGACTTAGCTATTTTCAGCAAAACAATGATCCTAGACAAGTCTTCAGGACTTGTAATAAAAAATGTTATCCACCTCCAGAGAAAGAATTAATGGGGTATTAATGCAGATCAAAGCAAACTTTTCAAAAATTTCTCTTTTTCTTCCCACAACATGACCAATATGGAAACATGTTTTGCATGGCTGCACATGTATAATCTATATCAAGTTTCTTGCCTTCTCAATGAGCAGGGAGAAAAAGGAGGGTAGGGGAGAATTTGAAACTCAGAGCTTTTAAAAACAAATATTAAAAATTGCACATATAAGTGAGGAAAAATATTATTTAAAAAAAATAAATGTGTTTAGGATTCTCCTTTCTCTTTTTCTTGCTTTCATTTTTCTTTTTAAAACTGAGTTCAAGGGTAGGCCAGGTAGCACAGCAAGTAAAAGCACTGGCTCCAGTGTCAGGACGACCTGGAGATCGAATCCCGGGCTCAGATACTCAGCACCACACCCAGAAATAACTGGTCGTGTAACCTTGAGCAAGTTACTTTACCCCGATTGCTTTAAAAAAAAAAACTGAGTTCACTCCATTTATATCTAAAGTTATAGTTAACTGTGATTTCCCTCCATCCTATCCTCTTATATTTCATACTCTCTTTATCCCCTGACCCTCTCTTTTAAAAGAAGGTGGTAATGAAAGAAGTGTGCTTACCACTAGTGATTTATAATTAAGGAATCTGTTTTGATTCTACTGTCCCTCCTTTTCCCCCCTAACTCAGAACATGATCACTGGCTCTTACCCTTTCTTTTTTAAAAAATCTCTTCTGCACAATCCAGCCTCCCAAAGTAAAGGCTGCTTTGCTAGTTACTATTCTCCTTAATTTCCCTCTTCCCTATTCCCATTTGTTCCCTGTTGAGTTCAACATATTTCTACACCAAACTCTTAGTGCTTATGAGTGTGCATGCGTGTGTTTGTGTGTTCAACTTTTGTCCAATTCAGATAAGAGTGAGGTTCATATGATGTCTACTCTTCTCATGTCTTCCTCCATGTTTTTAGACCTTCTAGTGGGCCCTGATTATGAGAAACAGTAAGTTCCAGCTCGTCTTCCTCATTTCTTCCTATATATTTACTTTTCTTTCTTCTCTTAAGACCATCAAAATAGAAAAAGAAAATCCTCACCAAGGCCCTGTGTTTATCTTATTTTAACTCCTCTGTGATCCTTGAAGACATTAGGAAAGACTTGTTTTTTTTTCTCTTCCTATCTTTCATTATCATATAGCTTCTTCCAGATGTTTAAACTTTGCTAGATTTCTGTTCTGTGTTTGCATTTCAAATTTCTATAAAATCTATTCTTTTCAATCAAGAATTCATAAAAATTGAGGCAGCTAGGTGGCACAGTGTATAAAGCACTGGCCCTGGAGTCAGGAGGACCTGAGTTCAAATCCAGCCTCAGACACTTAACACTTACTAGCTGTGTGACCTTGGGCAAGTCACTTAAACCCAACTGCCCTCCAAAAAGAAAGAAAAGGAAAGGAAGAAAGAAAGATTTCATGAAAATCCTATTTTTCATTAAAAGTCCACCATTCTTTACTACAGAAATTATAAACTCATTCTTACAAGCTGAATTATTCTTAGTTGTTAGCTTTTTATCTTTTG
The DNA here is from genome assembly GCF_028583685.1 of Petaurus breviceps papuanus. Classification (NCBI taxonomy): domain Eukaryota; kingdom Metazoa; phylum Chordata; class Mammalia; order Diprotodontia; family Petauridae; genus Petaurus; species Petaurus breviceps. The sequence goes on from NW_027187315.1 coordinate 8,431,636, forward strand.
CCTTTTGGGATAACAAATTACAAAATTTCCTCTCCTTTATGATAGTTCCTCCAAAATCTTATATTCCTGACAATGCTTCCTTGGTACTTAAACTCATTCTTTTTGATTTCTTGAAGTTTTTTCTTTGACCTGAAAGCTGTGGATTTTAGCTATGACACTTCTGGGAGTCTTCATTTCAGGGTTTATTTTAGGAGATAGCTGTTTCTTTCTATTTTTAACTTTTCCCTCTAATTCTAATACATCTAGGCAGACTTCATTTATGACTTAATGATTATCTAGAGTTCTTACTGTTTTTGCTATTGTTCATAATGCTCCGGGAGTCTAATAAGTCTTAAATTATTCTCTTTTACTTGTTTTTTTGATGGGTTGTCTGGGGGTTTTGTTTTGTTTTGTTTTATCCTTGGATAGCTTTATTTTTCCTATTTTTCACTACAGTTGTCCCTTCCACACCATGACTTTCCCCATCACAGTTTCAATATATCACAGGTTGGCATAAGAAATAAAAATGGAATTTGGGGCTGAGTTTTGTGCAAGCTGCAGATGACATGTAAAAGCCAGCAGACAACACAGAGGCTATAAGCAAATACTTAACCTAAATTTTACATAAAAGATAAAGAAAAATTAAGACTTCTCTGTTACAAAAGTGAGAGCCAAAAATTTTCACACAGATTTTCCATATTGTGGGGACACCATACCCCTAACTAACATGATGTGGAAGGGATAACTGTATTTTGATTTTTTCCTAATATTTCTTGTTGCATTTTTGAGTCACTGATTTCTCTTTCATCCATTTTGGTTTTTATCAGTACATTACTCATATAAGATTTTCTACTTTCTCTTCTAAGCTATTTATTCTCCTTTTAATTCTTTCCCCCACTGTACTTATTTCACTGATATATTTTTTAAAATCTTATTCTGGGCTAAGCTTAATAACCTAAACCAGACTCATGAGTCAAGCTCAAGGGATAATATGCTATAAAGCACTCAATGATCATAAAGTGAAAAACAACAACAACAAAAATATGACAAAATATTAAAAGAATATAATTTCTAAAATTAATTAAATGACACTCTCCTCTGCCTCCATAGATACCACAGGATATTTGCTGGGAAAGCAATACTGAGGGGGTAGTGTGAGCTCTGACAAAAATTCCCCCTAAACTGGGTCTTCTTTGCTTTAGGCAGGCAGGAAGCCAAATGGCCTCTCTCACCCTTAAAGAAATAGCCCAGATTTTATTATGACACCAGACCCTTTATTTGGTTGGGAGAGTCCTAGACAGATTCCACAATGAAGAAGTAAAGAAAGATCAAGGGACTGGTGGTAGAAGGGAAAGGAGAAGGAGATTCTAGCCAAGGCCATAGCAGCATGTGTATGTCTTTGGTAGTGGGTAGTCAATTGGCTGGTCCTCCTCAGAGATGGCCCTGAATGGATCTTCCCAAGAAAGAAGCAACAGTTTGCATGGCAACAGCAGCACAATGATGCGAAACACTCCTACCACATATCCTATCACAGGGATTCAAGGAAAGACAATCCAGGAGGGATGAGAGATGTTTGAGAATGAAATTATATTTTATGAATAATATTTTTTTCCAAATTACATGTAAAAACATCTTTTAACATTTTAAAAAATTTTTATTTCCAAATTATCTTCCTCCCTAAGACAATAATTTTATGTAGGTTATATATGTGTAATCATACAAATCATATTTCCATATTAGTTATGTTGTGAAGAAAACACAAACCAAAATATATAGATAGGTGAATAAATAAATGGCTGGATAAATAAAAAAGTGAAAAAATCTTATGCTTTGATCTTTATTCAGATTTCATTAGTTCTTTCTCTGGAGGTGAAAAGCATTTTTCATCATGAGTCCTTTGGAATTGTTTTGGATCAATGTGTTGCTGAGAATACCTAAGTCATTCACAGTTGATCATCATATAATATTGCTGTTTCTATGAACAATGTTCTCCCAGTTCTGCTTATTTCACTTTGCATCAGTTCAAGTAAGTCTTTCCAGGTTTTTCTGAAACCATCCTGCTCATCATTTCTTACAATAGGAACAATGAGATTCTAAACACACAAAGGGATATGATTCCCCTGAAGAGGGAAAATGGAATTTGCCTTAAGAAACCAATGTGGATGCATGGGGGACTCAACAACTAAATTAGATTTTTTTAAAAGAAATGTATTAAAGTTAGAATCAAGAATCAGGTCACGGATGATGAAAGTAAGAGTACATGGCACAGACTTATAAAAATACTATTAATAATGCTAAAAAACAGAATGAGTAATAAAAGCTAAGGACAATAAAGAGTGTTTTTCTTTAAGTTATAATGGGATAAAAAGAAGAAACAAAGGAGGGAAAAGAATCTTGCTTGGGGTGGATGGAACCATGACAACTAATTAGCAACAGAGAAAAGGTAGAGATGTTGGATTCTTTCTATTTCCTCTGCAAAGCAAAGTGACCTTCATGCTGGAAATAACAGGACAAGGATGACTAGCAGGGAATTGAAATGCGAAAACATCTAGGTGCCTCTGATGGTTTCAAGTCACCTGCTTAAGTGAACTATAACCTGGAGTCCTGATGGAACTGGGAGAGTGATATTTGAGTCACAGTGATATCTGAAAGATCACAAATAAAGAAAGAGGTGCCACAAGATTGGAGAAGGATAAATGACCCAATTTTCAAAAGAAGGAAAGAACAGAGGCTGTAAAATACAGACCAGTCACCTAGACATGGGGAAATTCTAGAACAGATCACTAAAGACATCTAAACTATCTAAAGACAAACTAAACTATATCACTATAGACATCTAAAAAGTAAAGTAGTGATTACAGAGATGAATGGCCAGACCAAGACTGTTAATGGTTCAATGTCAAAATGGCAGTATGCCTCCAGTGGAATATCCTAGGGATCCATGTTTGGCCCTGTGCCATTTGAAATTTTTTATCAGTGACTTCAATAAATGCACGGAATATATGCTCATCAAGTCTACAGATGAAACAAAAAATGGGAGGGATAGCCAACATAATCTATGACAAAGTCAGGATCCAAAAGGATCTTAAGAGGCTGAAGGAGTCAACAAATTATGGCCCATGAGCCAAACTGGTCCATTGTATGGTTTTTGTATGGTCCTCAACTGAAGAATACCTTTTACATATGTCAAAACTACAAGTAAAGTTTGCTGACCCATGGGCTAGAACATTGGGCCAAATCTAATAAGATGAAATTCAATAAGAATAAATGTAAAGTCTAGGACTTGGGCACAGAAAATCAGACAAGAGTAAGATTGAGCAGAACAAGACAGACAGGAGTTGTTCTAGGAAAAATAAATGCTGGTGGAGGGAAAGAAGAAAGGGGAGGAGGGACAGACAAGTGTGATTTGGCAGCTCCTCTACTCACCAAAACTGAATACAATCTTGGGCTATATTAAGAAGACTATAACTCCCCAAGTGGTGATAGTGCACTGTGTTCTCACCTTGTCCATCTTCATTTAGAGTGTTTTGTGCAGTTCAGGGTCCCATTCTTAAGGAGCACCGTTAGGAGTACTTCAAAAGTGGCACAAGGAAGGGTCACTTTGGGAAGTTTATGGTTCCAGAACTCTAATGGCTGTTTAATCTAATTATCCCTTAGGATTTGCCAAAGGCTCCTGATGGGTGTGGACAGAGACTTCCAAGAACTGCTCCATAGGATCATAAACCTATGGGTAGTACATTTTCCCCAGCTTGAAAGAAGCAGATACCTTTAAATGCCTCTACTGAAGGGTCACCTCATTCTTATGTGAGGTCTCAATGGAGACTTCCCCTTACTTTCATTGGACACTCTAAATTACCATGAAATCAGTTAAAAGACCCCCCTTCTTCCCAGATTAATTCATAGGCAACATGATGATAAAAAGATCATTTTACCTTCCCCATATCATTAAAAAAAATGTTTCCATCTTCTAGTCCCCCAAACTCTTTCTAGTCTGTAGTAATCTGAACCATCCCATGGGGGGAAAAAAACACCTCCCATTAAGAGGGAACTGAGCTATTTAATCAGGTTGTAGGGAACATTTAGAATGTTCCCCAATATGACCACACATGTATAGCCATGTATAGGAATCATCTGTAGAGGGAATTAATCTTTATGGAGCCAAGTAATAAACCTTCTATTTTATCCGCCTGAGAAAGGGATCATCATCATCTGGAGCTTCCAAATGATTTGTCTGATTTTGCAAGAGCAAATTCTCTGTAAGCTCTCCCAGATGACAGAACTCTGTAATTGGCAAAAAGTTTAAATTTCCCCAATTAGACCACACCCTCATTAGCCACTATTTGAATAATTAGTTTGCTGTTTTAATTTTTCCTTTAACCCCCTCAGTTCTTCAGTAGTGAAAGCACACCCACACTCCTACACTCCTGCTCCTATAACCCTATAAGCCCTAATCATGGCAGGGTTGAGTATATTCCCAGAGAAAGCTCAGGAGAATGCATTCCACTGTAGCCCATCATTCCTCTCCTCCATCTGCCTTTGCCTTTTCACCTAATGTTACGGCTCATTCCATTAACCACCTTATTTCAAAAGTTCATTTGCCTCAGTTTCCTTAACAGCAAAATGAGGATAATAACACAGCACCTACCTTTGCAGAGTTATCATGAGAATCAAATAAAATAATATTTCTAAAGCACATAGTATGAGTTATATAAATTCTTATTCCTTTTCTATTATCCTCTGCCCCTAAGTGTCTAACATAAATAGACAATTTAACTTCATTCTCCTCTTTGTGGCAATCCAGCTTCCATAAAACTTTAAAGAAAAGCTGGGGAATATTTTCACTGTCCCTATTAAACTCTAAGTATCCATCACACCAATCTCATAGGGCAATTGGGAGCTTTCTCCTTATCCCACTAAGAGTTCCAAATAAACCCCAAACATTATTGCCACAAGAAATTAAAATATTGTATCTGCCTTCTCCAGCACTCAGGGCCCAACACTGTTCTCCACCTAAGAAAATGAATTTAACCTGCCAACAATACCAAGTATTCTGGACCAAGTCTAACCTAGGCCAGTCCAGTGATTTGGTATCACGAGATAAAATACAATAAGGCATTTGTGGACCATAAAATGCATTCAAAACAATGTTAATGATAAGAGATTGGAAGAAATTTCTACATTGAAAAAGAGTATACACAAAAAGCTACTCTCTTTTCACTCTATATTCACCACAACAGTATAGGCCCAGTCAGCACAGGGTAGCAGGAGCTCTAGGAAAACCTCTGATACCAACACTTGCCCCCAAGCTAAGCCATTTATGCTTCTGGATGCTCAGGAACCAAATGTCCTGTACTCTCCCCATTAGAGGACCAGCCTAACCTAAATGACATCTTATCCACTCCCTGGCATGTATGGTGTTGGGCAAGATCGATATGGATGATGGCAAAGGGAATCTGGGACCTGGGGGAGGGGAACCCTGGAATGAGAGAGGAGAAAGAAGGTCCTGCTGGATAAAAACCCTAGTGGCCAGCTCAAAATCCACATCCCTGGAACAGCTGCGAAAAGGGAACAGTCATAGGGCAGGCAGAAAACAGCATCAGCTGTGTAAAACAGATGTCACTCCGACCATATATCAGTCACTTCATTTTTCCAGGTGCCCTTGTATAATCTCTGTGGCAAAGTCATTCTCCCTCCTGCCCCCTCCCCAGATTCTGCTTTGTAGTTACTCTCTTCTGGGTTTGTCTCTTGGGCATCTCTGGACATAACAATATTGCTTCATAGTATTCAGTATCTTCTGTTTACTCAAATTTCAACCTCAGTTCCTGATTTGGGAATCTGTGCCAGGCCCTGTCCCCTTGTGCACTCCTGGATGGGGTAGTCAGGAACTGCTGGACCTGCCTTTGATTGCCTGCAGCACTGGTTTCTGCTTTCTCTGATGTGTCTATACTCTGAGCACTAGAAGATTTCAGAGCTGCCTGGACTATCTAGGTTCATAGTACTGTGATTTTTAAAGCCCTCTGCAGCATCTCAGGTCAGAGGGCTGCTGATTTTCTGAATCCTCTGGGACAATCCACTGTGAACACTGCAAACTCCTAACTCCATGTTCATGGTCTAAGTACTATGGATGTCCTCAATATTTTTTGGAATATGGTGATGTGATGAAGCAGCATGAGGGATTTGGAAAATACTACTTAAAGTCTTTCCCTTTAAATTCAAAACTCATGTATATTAATTCTTCCAAGATATTTTCATTGGCCAGGGATCAACAGCTAAAAGAAAAGTAATGGGAAGCAGAATTGCTAGCCCCACCCCCCCCCAAAAAAAAGAGAAAGAAGATGAGAAAAGAGAGGAGAGAGTTGAGAAAGGGGAAAGGAAGGAGAAAGAAGAAAGAGAGGAAAATGAAAATAAGAAGGAGGAGTAGAAAATGGAAAAGGTAGTAAACGATGTAAAAGTATAATCCATATAATTAGTTATTATTGCATTTCTATAGACTCATAGAACCCACTAATCTCAAATGCATCATTTTTATGATACTGATCATCATGGGAAGGACTGGTGAAGAGGTTGTATACTTATGAAATTTGGGTAGAGAATCTCATTTCAAAGTTCTTCAAATAGTACATAAGAAAATATTTACTTATTCAAATGTTTGGCAATTAGGGAGACATTCCCAATCAATAACACATATTCATTATGGAAGTTAGAAGATTTAAAATTTTTCTCTTTCTTCATTTAAATATTTCTTCAAAACATTCCATGTTTACTCATAAATTTAAAAAAACACTTTTTCTTAAAAAATATGAATAAACAACAAAAAAAATTGTCTTATTTATGGGCCTGCCATCTTCGAGACCTCTGATCTATTTCCAGAGCAGAAAGGAATACTTCTAACATACTTTTTTTTAAAATTAAAAGCAGAAAAAGACTCACTGTCAAACCATTTAGACTCTGCAGACTAACCAGTCAGGGATTCCGAAGTGCCTCATTATTCCAGTCATTTAGAAAAAGATATTCCAAAATTCATCTACATAAAGGGAGAAACTTCCCAAAAGTACCAATATTTAGAGCCTGAAGAATTGTAGAAAATGTTCAAATGTCTCCTCTGACCATTCCTCAACTGAAGCCCAGACGGATGGTAAAACCTACAGAAGTCATTGATGGAAGGATTTGGCAAACAAAATTGGCAAAAACAAAATAAAACAATAACAACCAAAAAAAAGAAAAACAGTACATGGTAGGCACTATTCATCTAATGCAGCCACATTAAAAGCAGACGACTTGTGTTCAAAGCTGATTATTTACACTGAGTATCTATTATCATATTTGATCCTCATAACAACCCTGTGAGGTAGGTAGTGCAAGCATCAACAACTCCACTTTCTAGATGAGATTGGCTGCCCAACTAATGAACAGCTATGCCTGGACTATAGCCTAAGTCACCTGACTTCCAGTGCAACTCTCCCCCACTAAACAAAATATTTCTATATTTGGGAGGAGGGAGTCAGGGGAAGTATGCCAAATAAAAACAACAGTGATGTGATTACAGGGGGACTAGGTTTGGAGGGCATGGCAGGAAGAGGAAGCTGTTTCCCCTCCTGCTTTGGATACTTACTATTTGTGAGCAAGTCACTTCTACTGCTCTGGGCCTTAGTTTCCTCACTTTAAAAAACAGACTCTAATATTCTTTTCAGGATTTGTGATCCTGACATAAAAAAGTAATAATTACCATATCTGTTGATACACTTGATTGTAATATGTACTTGGCACACAGCAGGTACTATATAAATGCTTGGGCAGCTAGGTGGTGCAGTAGATAGAGTGCTGAGCCAGAAGTCAGGAAGACTCCTCTTCCAGAGTTCAAATCTGGCCTCAGACACTTATTAGTTGTGTGACCTTGGGTAAATCATTTAACCTTGTTTGCCTCAGTTTCCTCATCTGTAAAGTGAGCTGAAGGAGATGGTAGACCACTCTAGTGTCTTTGTCAAGAAAACCTCAAATGGGGTTGCAAAGAGGCAGGCACAACTGACAAATGACTGAGCAGCAACAGCAGATATAAATACATGTTCTCTTCCCCTCCTTTCCCTTTCCTCTGTTTCCTAAAGTGTCTCATTTGCTTCTGGAAATGTACTCAATAGAAACTCTACATCAAAAACTTGGTATTCCAAAGCTGAGACTAGTTTTATGAAGTTATGGAATAAAAGACTCAGTTTTCCAAAGTAAACTAGGCTACTACTAAAGTACATATCTATATCTATATGTCTATACATCTATATTTATGTCTATATATATACACACAATATACAGATATATACATATATAACCCACACATATGTTTAGAGACATAATATACATACATAACATATAACTATATATGAAAAATCACTTTCCTCATTCATGAATAACTTATATAAACAAAACAGCAATGCCAGTGCTCAATGGTCTTTTCCATAAAGACTTTTATGAAGACAAAAATGGAGTAAAGACGTACAATTTAACAGCTGATTTAAATAGATACCTTGTGGCATCCCACTATTTTTCAGTTGTGGTTCAAGTACTTGAATTGTATCATCTTCAAGGTAGAAGTAGATTTTACAATGTCTTATCCTATATAATTCTTGATTTTTATCTGGCACTTCATCTTCAAAATATGCATCAAAAGATAAGACCTGTGGAATAAATGTAAATAAAAAGTTCAGTAAATGGACATATTTACTTTTAAGATGTGTTTTTTTTAATTAGGTGCCTTTTAGCAATATCACCTAGTATTGTGAAGGTACAGGCAAAATTACACTATGTGAATATTATTTACTTTTACTGTCAACTGGTAAGAAAAAGGAAAAGCCATTACAGTAGTGAGAGTCATTTAAATGTGCCATAAATCTAATAAGATAAAGCCCACAGTAGATTGCCATGGGCAGGTATTTTACAGGTAATATGCTTCTTCCTAGAGGTTAATAAAGCCTTCAGCTATGCACATCACTGTCTTCACCTCCCACAGAGAATGACAACAATCACTGCAAAATATCTTGGTTCTATGTAAACATTCATCTGGCCTGATAGTCCACAGTCCCATTTCCCAAGGCATTTTAAAGAGGCAGAACTACATTCTTCTTCCTAGTAAACTGCAGCCTTTCAAGGTAAAGCCTGTGTCCCACATTTCTCCTGAATCCCTACAGTACCAGTTTGGAGGGGAGAGACATCACTAGTTCTCAGAAAATATCTGCTGGTGGAATGGCTCACTGACAGAAGGAAAAGAAGAAAGGAAGAGAGAAAAGAAGAACATAAAGGGGGAATTCCTTGGAGAGAGGTGAACAATTGCTGCTCTGATTTCCAATAAGAAATACAGGTTAGTTATACCTATGTAATCTCCCAAAAGGTTTTACCACATCGTTCCCCCAAAACCAGATGATGATGACAATGATGATGGTGGTGGTGGTTAAATTTAAATTGGACCTACTATGTCCCAGGCATTGTGCTAAACATATTACAATTATTAACTCATTTGATTCTCATAACAGCACTGGAAAGCAAGTGTTATTATTATCTCCATTTTATAGTTGAATAAAGAGAGGCAAATGGGGTTCAAATGACTTGTTCAAGGTCACACAGCTAGTATGTGTCTGAGGCTGATTTTGAACTCAGGTCTTCCTGACTCCATGCCTGATGCTCTATACACTATACCACCTGTTGTTGCTGAGTCATTTTGGTTGTGTTCAATTCTTCGTGACCCCATTTGGTGTTTTCTTGGCAAAGATACTGGAGCAGTTTGCCATTTCCTTCTCCAGTTCGTTTTACAGATGAAGAACTGAGGCAAACAGGGTGAAGGGATGTTTAGCTCAGGGTCACTCAGATAATAAATGTCTGAGGCTGGATTTGAACTTTGGTCCTCCTGACTTCAGGGCCAGCACTCTATCCAGTGTACCACCTAACTGTCACCTAATATTATATCCTAAAGAAGTATTCAAAGCACTGTGTATCCCACAGGCATCTCAATCTCACTATGTCTAAAACAGCACTCAGTATCTTTCCTTCAAAATCCATTCCTCTTCTGAACCTTCCCATTTCTGTTGAGGGCACACTATTCTCTCAACAGGTAAGTTCACAAGCACAGCATCATTGCTTTCCTCTTACATATCCATTCATATGCCAAATTTGTCATGCAGACCTCAACTATGTCCCTGGTATCTGTCCCCTTCTCTCCACTCTCATAGGCACCACCCTAATTCAGGCCCTCATTACTCCTCATCTGTACTATTTCAATTACCTTCTCAGTGGTCCCCCTGGCTCAAGTCTTTCCCCACTTGAAATCATTCTCCATACAGCTTTTAAAGTATATGTCTGACCATGTCACTCACCTACTCATTAATTTCATTAGTGACCTGTTGCTTCAATGATCAAGTATAAATTTTTTTAATTCTTTTTTTGGAGGTCAATTGGGGTTAAGTGACTTGCCCAAGGTCACATAGCCAGTTTTTGTGTTCGGTGTCTGAGGCTGGATTTGAACTCAGGTCTTTCTGACTCCAGGGCCAGTGCTCTATTCACTGTGCCCCCAGCCGCCCCAATCAAGTATAAATTTTTTTTGGTATTTAAAGCTATTTAGAGGTTTCTCAATCTCATAACCAAGACTAAAATGTTGCTCCAGTCGCCACCAAGTCTCAAACACTCCAAAAAAATTTTATGTTATAGATAAATCAATTATATGAAAGCAAAAAGTCTAACAAAGTAATCACCTTATAAATGAACTGTGAAGATATCTAATCCCTAGTAATAACTCAGCATCCCTCCACCACACTAGGGGTCAGGTCCCATGCCTCAAAGCCCCTGACTCATATTCTGGAACCCACTCAACAATGTCCCTGATGCTGCAGTCTCTGCCAGCACACCCCACCTCTGCTCTTACCCTAGCATTCTGTTACAACAAGCAATGGACTTCAACTCTGCCCAATCACATGAAGATGGTGATGAGGTGAGAGATATAATAAGTAGAGAACTATGCTGTGATTAGGTTAGCCCCCTAGGTAGGGAACCCCGGGTTGGCAGAAACTCTGCCTAGAATACTCACTCTAATCTACTCCAAATGTGTAAAAGTAGCATATACTAAGTCATTTCAAAGAAATGAAGAAGAAACTATGGCAGGGATCAAGTGTGTATGATTGTACAAGGCCTGAAGGAAAGGGGAACAGAATTCAGCTGGGACTAGTCCTATCCACTGAAAAGTTATTTGGGACAGTGAAAGTCACTATCACAACCTATGCCAGTGAAAAATTAATTTTAAAAATTGGAAAGAAGCTAAGATAATTTTAAGGTCTAGACCCTGGCTTAAACCCACCATTAAAAGGTAAGGGATCAAAACATGAGTGACAGAGAATATAAGGGGGAAAAAGACTGAAACTACCAAAGATCTTAGAAGGAAGAAAATTCAGTTATAAACCTGGATCATAAGCAGCTAAGTCATTAGAGAAGATGCTAAAATCAGAAGGGAAGATGAGCATCAATAAAGCTAAAAGATTACAAATGTCTCTATATAAACAGTGCAAAACAAAAGAAATTTAACAAAAATCTTATGAACCATAAAAATCTTGTGGATTCCCAGAGAAGCATGGAATTGTAACAGGATCTTCTAAAAGGCCCAAGAGTCAAATCAGAACATTGAGAGATTTAGACCAGATAGAAGAGTGAACTGACTTGAAGAATAGAAAAAAATAATTATGACCTCACCAAAAAAAGCATAAAGAGGAACAGATGTGGAATGTAAATATATTCCAGTGAAAGACAATCTAGAAGAAAAGAAGCAAACCCTGATAAAAGAATACCTGATTTCTATACTAGTAATGCACATCACACGAAGACAGTAGAGACAACTTAAGGAACATAGCATTCCCAAAATAACATAACAAATCAAAGAGTCTGAACATTATAATGCAAGAACTGATGCAAGAAAACTGCATAGAACCCCTCCAAAATATAGAAAACAAAGCACTAGTTAAAAGAATCCATAGATTGCCTCCAGGAAGGAAAAAAAAAGTCATGCTTCAAACTACAGCCCATAGTGGTTATATATCATAACAAGTTCTTCAAGAAACCTTTAAATATAAAGGACAAGAAATTCAGGTAACAAAAGAATACTCTGCACTCACCACAAACTGCAAAAGGGAATGGAATAACATATTCAGAAAATCAAAGGAATTCAAGTTGCAATCCAAAATAATGTACCCTGCAAACTTGAGCCTAACTATTAATGAAAAAACATGGACATTCAACAAAAGAGAGATATTTGAAGGATTCTGACAAACAAAAACTAGATGTGAGCAGATAATTTAACTTGCAACACCTCAAAAAACAGGAAAACACAAGACAGATAAATGATTACAACCACCAAGGGAAGCACAAGTAATAGAACAAATTGTCCAGTCTCTAGAAGCTATCAAAAGAAAAAACAAACTAGAAATAGAGAAACACAATGGATTTTTTTAAAAATAAGAAATAATAATAACAGGGACCACAAAAGATTTCTTTTTAAAAATATATATAACAAAATAAAGATGAGGGAATTTAAATAAAGAGAAATAAAGGAGGAGCTGTCCCAAAATACCATGGACTATACCCCTTAGTCCCCACCCCTACACGAGCATTGGTGAATCAATGTATTTAATGGAAATAAACTGCAATATGGCAGGGTATATAAAAGGGGAAAGGGGAGATAGGAGATAGAGAAGAATGTGTGATATAATCTAATTAAGTCTCTGGGAACAAATTAAGGGGAAATAATTCCTGTGGTATTTCAGCAAGCAGGGATACAAAAGGAGAATGAATAATGTGCCAAATGAAGGGATTGAAATAAGAGGAGAGAAAGGAAAATATTGCTATTCAATTGTTAGAAGGTAGGTAGGAACCTTCCAATGGGTCTAATATTCAGAGATTCAGTGAACAAGGACACCACCTCTTTGGACAGGGTCTTGTGCCTCCATGGACCACATCCTACCTCAGAAATAATGAAATCAGAGCTGGTTGGGGCAAATGGATTTTAGATGAGTTGACTAAAATAATAACAATAATTAACATTTATATATTGCTTTAAGATTTTCAAAGTGCTTTACTTTCACTATCTTGTTTGAGCCTCACAACATCCTTGGTTGTCTGGAACCAAATAGGAGATTGCTTGGCAAACAAGAAAGATCATGGGAAGTCAGGGAGTTGAAGTGAACCAACAAACTGGACACAGGGAAATTTCTATCATTTAGCAATGCTTCCATCCTCATCACCTCCCTTGGTAAATGATACTTCTAAGAATAAAGTACAACAGGAAAAAGGGGAAAGGAAGCAAGATTTATGAGAGAAAAGCACAGAAATTTTTCAGAAGAGGAAACTGAAAATTAGTACTTGAGAAACTTTAATCCCATGAGGAACACAAAGACACTAAAGAGGGAATAAATCAAAGAATGAAAGCTTAGAATAGATAGAAAGAGAAGAGATTTAAATAAAAGAACAAGGTAAAGAAATATTTTTTAGAAAAATAAAAGATGCAAAAAATGAGAAAAAAAAACCCCTATCAAAACAATCCAGTTCCAATCTGTTTTTCTGACAGTATTAGATCTTCCTCCCCTTTGTAAACTCTTTAGTTCAACCATATAGGTCTTTTCACTGTTCCTCATACGTAGTATCCCAGCTCCTATCTTTGTGACTTCTATTAACTGTCCCTCAATGCCTGGAATTGACTCCCTCCTCAACTTTGATTCTTAGAATCCCTGGTTTCCTTAAAGACTCAGTCTTCAAAGGCACTGCATTCTACATAAAGCCTTTGCTTATTCCACCAACTCTAATGCCCTATTCCCCAACCCTCCAGTTTTCTTTTATATATGTTAAATATGGGGGGATACAAATTCAAGCATGCAAGACAGTCCATGCCCTCAAGAAGCATACTTTCTAAAAAAAAAAAGACCACATATACAGGGAAGTGGTAGCCAAGAAGGACAAAGAAGTAATGGTCAGGAAATTCACAGGGCAAATAATTAACATGTCCTTGCCAAGAACTACTGATCTCAGAATTAATGTTAGAAAGCTAGGGGTTGGATGGGGAGAAACAGAGAGGATGAAGACAAAGAGGCAAAATCTATAAAGGCAATAACACACAAATTGGTTAGAAGGAGCTCCTGCCCAGTACTTAAGAAACATTAAACTTGTGAAAATCATAGATTAAAGAACAACAAATAAGAGAATAAACCATGAATCAGAATAAAAATTCAAAATAAACAGAAAAGGAAGAAAATCAATTAAGTGAGCAAAGCAAATAAAAATTCAGAAAATGGCATAGAAAAAAGAAGTTAAATATAAGAAACTAGAGGTAAAGAGAGGAGGAGGGATTTTTAACTAATCACTTAACTGAGAGTAGGAAAAGAAGACAAAAATAGATAACCAAATAAATAAAAGAAAATAAATCAAGAATTTAGGTGTGACAATTGGGAGGGGAAGAGAAGAGAACAGAGTCTCTAGGGAACAGGGTTGTCTCAAAAGAGTTTAAACAAAACTAATGGAGAGGAAAAAGTAATCACAACTCTCATAATTTTAAACAGGAATGGATGAAATAATCCAACAAAATGAATGTGTTAGAAGGGATATAAAAAGAGAACCTCACAATTTTTTTATAAGAAATATATCTATAAAGCATAGAATCAAAATGAGAGATTAAAAAACAAAATTTGCTATGCATCAGCTAAGTCCAAAAAGGCAGGAGTTACAACTATGCTCTCAGACAAAGCAAAAGTAAAAATTTTGAAGAAAGAAAGAAGAGACAAAAATAAAAAATGCAAAGGAAAGTGTAGATGGATTTCTCAAGGAGTTCAGTACAGGAGAGGAAAGATGTAATGCATTATCAGACAATGAAGATGTTTGGATGAAGTAAGGGTTTGTTCAAGATGCGGGAGATATAGGTATGTTTATGCTTCTTCATCTGTAAAATGAGGATAAAAACAGCACCAGAACTGCTGTGGAGATAAAATGAGGTATTTGTAAAACACTTTGCATACTGTAAAGCACTATATAAAATGCTATTAACATCATCATCATTATTATCCTCACCATCATGATGATCAGCAGCAGTTAAGGTACAAATATCTATAGAAAGAGTGAAGATTAGAGAGTAGAGAAAATATGCTGAGATGGACCAGAGGGGATAGAATCAAGGATGGGTATACAGGAATTGCCTTTGGCACAGAAAAGAATCATCTCTTCAGCATAAAAAGGAGTGAAGAGGAAGGATTATCTTGTTACAATGAAAGCTCAGTTGAGATTAGATAATACAAATCCATGGTGGATCTAGTTGGTGCAGTCTTATGACTTTCTTCAGCTCCATTCAAAAGTATGTAAACAGGAGCAAAGGAGGTGTTCAAGTAAGGCTGGGGTTTAGTAAGGTGTAGCCAGAGACAGGATAAAGGGCAAGGGATGTGAAAGCATAAGATAGTATAGAGTTGAACAAGTTCATCAAGGGATTGAGATAGACAAGAGAGAACAGTGTAACCAGGGTAGGACTGATGACATGGGAAAGAGTGGTGGGGTAGAGGGAATGAGGTCCCAGAGAGAAGGAAGAACAGAGTCAGAAGTCATAAAGCATGAGGAAAGAGGGAATGACAAATGAAGAAAAAAGTCTTTGATAAAGTATGAACCTCATTTATGCTTAAAAAATATATAAGGCATAGGCATTGAAGGATCTTTTTTTTAATATGATAAAAATCATCTTTCTAAACCAAAAGCTGCAATTAAATGCAATGGTGAAACACTAGAAGCTTTTCCAGTAAAGAGAGGAGTAAAGCAAGGATATCTCTTTTCCCTATTATTATTTGACATAGGTCTAGAAATGCTAGTGATAGCAGTAAGAGAAATAAAGGCAAAGAACTAGGTAAAAGGAAGAAAAAATCTATCCCTATTTGATGATGAAATGATGGTTTAAGGAGGAAAAATAAAGATTAAGATAATAGCTTCAGTTAAGTTGCAGAGTAAGAAAGTAAACACACAAAAATCAACAGCATTTCTATATAACAGTCCTGATCATGATTTTGGATCTGAAGCAATAGACCACTCAGAACCTAGGCATTCAAATAAATATTCTCTTTAATTTAAAAAAAATATATATATATATATAAGGAGCATCTAGGTGGCACAGTGAATAGAGCACTAGCCCTGGAGTCAGCAGTACCTGAGTTCGAATCTGGTCTCAGACACTTGACATTAACTGTGAGACCTTGGGCAAGTCACTTAACCCCAAGTGCCTCACCTTCCCCCTTCCAAAATAAAATAACATATTAAATTGCACCACCACCACCCCCAGATAAAAGCAGTGTGAAGGACAATTAATAGTTTAGGAAAGGAAAAATAAAAGTAAAAACCACTGGCAAGAAAATTAAAAGCAGTCACCAAGGAATTTCCATGGCGTCTCAGGAGAGCCCTACCAAAGTCTAAAAACTCCACTGACTTTCTTGCCCAAAGGACTTAGTTAAGTGCCCAATCAGTACAGCTGGGGAAAAGGTTAACTCACACTGCTCCATATCTGTTTCATAGCCTCTTTGCTCACAAAGGTTCCAGCTTTTTTGCTGGCACATGGGGAGTTAACTCATGCCTCCCTATACCCACAACTATACTGGTCCACATCACTTCACTCCTTGACCCCTAGCTACTAATAACATAGATAGCCAGGATCATGAACATCAGCTACAAAACAAAGCCACTCATACCCTTCCCTAATATCTGTCCTCTAAGCAAAACTTAGGGGACTCCATCAAAGGAACCAAAAAGGACTCCATTGGGCCTACCTTTGTTGCATATATAATCAGAATATTTTGGTAAGTTTATTAGTTTTCCTGAACTTTTTTCTATCTCTTCTTAAATTCATTGTTATAAGGTATGGTTTTCTGGGTGTGGGCTGAGAGAGAGATGTAAAATTTCACAATGTGAAATATAGATGATGTAAAAACAAAAGTTATCCATAGGATTATAATTTTATGCTCTGACTAATGCATAAAACTAAAAATGTTAAACATTACTATGGTATGACTCTTCATATTTCCTACAAATATACCTTAAAACTCTGGACAAAGACATTTTTCTTTTTGTTGAGAAGAAACACTTTTGAAAGAGTGAAAACCATAGAATCTGGAAAGTAATTTGAAATCATGCAAAGAAAGTGACTATAATATCATATTCATATATGAATATGCCATCAATATAATATATTCATACCCATACAATTAAAATATTTCTTTTATCACCTTGAAGAGAATGAAAGATACTAATGAGAGTAACTCATATTTTTAGTTTAAAATTTTACCTTAGTCCTACTGATCTTTTTCTCTTTGTAAACATGAACCTTAGGTGGTAATTTCACCATTCTTCAGAGATCTCGTGACTGATAAGATATGTGGCTTAGACTCCGAGGACTCTGCTTTGAATCCCAGCTCTGTTACTAACCATGAGTGGCCTTGGAAAAGTCACGTCAAACACTCAACAGTGGAAAGAGTGTTGGCAGTTTACCACTTTTGCCCAATCATTTTCCTTCTCTGTAAAATGAGAAGGCTGGACAAGATGACCTCTAACATCCCTTTTACCTTTAAATCCATGATTCTCTAAAATGAAGTGGTGTCAAACTCAAATGATTCTACAGGCTGTATTTTTGACCTAGAAATCCACAAATGAACATTTATCTATGTTGTATCATATTTTTATTTATTTTGTTTTCAGAATAATTAAAAGAATTACTTGAAATAACAAAAATATAAAAAATCATAACACAACATAATTATGCATTAATTCTAAGTATTTGAGAACTATCAAATTTTTGGCAAGTTACCAATCTTTGTGATTATAAACATTATGAATACAATAATATCACAGTAGATATGCCTTATCCCTCCCACTTTGCTAGGTTAAATCTGTTGATATAAAATAGCAAACGAGTTAGAGCAACTGCAATGAGTTGCAAAAAAATAAAAATAAACAAAAGACATTCTATATAATTCCACTATCTGGATGTTTCTAGATTATTCCTCTATAGATAGCAAATGATTATGGAAGTAGTATGAGTGCCCAATTTGGGGAAAGTCACTGAATTTCTCTAGTCCTCAGTTTTCTTCTCTGTAAAGTAAGTCAACCAACTAAATGATCTTTAAGGTCCCGTTTTGGCTCTAAATGTATGATCCTGTAACTGGTCATATGTGACTGTAACAGTCAAAAATCATAAAGTGCCAAAACATCAACTTAAACTGATAAAAGAAATGTATTGTTGTTCTCTGGGCTCCCTGAAACTGCATCCTATCTGTGAGTCTGCAGTCTGAACAATGTGTTGTAATGGAGACCTTAAGATCTACTGAAAAATGGGAGAAGGATCTTCCTTTGCATCTAAGTTATTCTACTTAAATAACAATGGCAGTAATTCTAAATAAGATGCTAACATCTGGAAGCTTCTGTGTTCCCTGATGAAAGAGTGAGGGGTGAGGCTAATTCCAAAAAGAATACAATGGACAGGTCTTGTTTTTTTTTATGGAATCCCTAAGTTAGAAAGTGCCCAAATATTTGTCCTGGGTATTAACTAAGATGCAATATGTGGTTCACAGCCTCATTAAAGCAAGTAAATATTTCATAGCTTTAGTATCTGATCTCAACCTTAATGAATATTTAATAAAAGTTGACCAACAACAACGGCAAAAACCTGAAGGAATTATGTTCCATTTAGTTAGAAGTGGAAACTCTAAGCTATTAAAGCAGCTTCTCAAACAATCTGAAGCTAAAATTATACCAGTCTCATAAAATATTCTACATGATTTTATAACCAACTAAAAGACTACAAAATATGGTTTGAAATTTATAAATTAAATATTTTTAAAAGAATTTAATACAACTTGCAATTTGAAAAAAATGCAAGAAAATGGTTTAATGTACTTGGAGTAGCATTAGATATTAAATAGAATATACTGCTTGAAATGCTGTCAGCACTCCCTTATGAAGCCAGGACCAAAAACCAGAATCTGTTACCTATGGGTTCTTCAAAATGTATCTATTGGGGAACCACAGCACAAAGCTACCTTTAGGGTGGAGGACAATAGAAATCTATCGCAAAAAGCCACCCAAAGATGTTTGTTTGTTTAAATCATGTATCTATTGGGTATTTATTGTGTACCCCAGCCTATTATAAGTAATTAGACTAGAAAAGAAAAAAAAAAGGAGGCAAAATCTATAACCTACATCAGGCCTACAAACAATTTCTTAGAAATGGAGGCCCATGGACCAATTTAGGATTTTATATTTTGTCATAAGCTGGCTAATGAAAGTCTCCCTAGGATAGTTATATGCCTCAATTTATGCAATCGATGTTGGCTAGTGGAATAAAGGTGAAGAATAACGGAGAGCAAACAAAACCGAATTCCTATTCCCTCTCAAGATGCACATGCATATAACATCTACTCTCATTATATGTGGGATGTGAGATAAGACATGGCTATGGTGACTCCTCAGATTAAGTTCACTAAACAATATGATCTCTTCCTATACCTATAAGAACAAGGATTTAAGATTATTGACCTAAAACTTCTTTGTTTTAGTTTTTTCTTTTTTTTTAAGTTCTGGACTCTTACACTAATACCAATTATGCCATTTGTGCCCAAAAAAATGAGGTTATAACATCTAAATGAAAATTTTTTTAGGTAATGGATTCTCTAATAAAAACTATATATCGTCATGGTGAATTAGTGCATCCTAGGGTCTATTAATTTGACCTAAAAGGACGCTGTGGGGTGGAAGGAGTCAAGATTTCAGAATGGTAGGAAGCAGAACAGTGAGTGTACTGCTCCAAACTAATTTAGAAAATACAGTAGACCCACTCTTTTTTTTTTCTTTTTGGAGGGGAATTGGGGTTAAGTGACTTGCCCAAAGTCACACGGCTAGTAAGTGTGTCAAGTGTCTGAGGCTGGATTTGAACTCAGGTCCTCCTGACTCCAGGGCCGGTGCTCTATTCACTGTGCCACCTAGCCACCCCCAGTAGACCCACTCTTGATGGTGAGATATAAATATAGACACAGTGGGTCATTTGTCCAGAAGAGTGTGGCATAGGTAGACAGACAGGGAGGTCTTCACATTGCACTATGAGCACTACAGCACCCAAACTGAACACTAGTGCAAGATGAAGTCCCAGCCCCTTACTGAGGCACCCCAAAACCTTAGGGCACTGTGACAGGGACAGAAGCCAAATGGCAGCTTTGCCAACCACTCTCGAGTTCCAGATCACAGATCCAAGGCAGGCTGACTAGGAGACCTGCATACAGGAGTCATGTTGCCTTGCAGAGAGGCCCTGGGCAGAGGACCCAGAAAGGTAGAAGTTCAGAAGCCAGAAGCAGTAGCAGTGGTGTGGTTCAGATTCCAAGCCAGAGCAGAGTCTCACTCTCAGTATGGAGCCTGTTCCATAGAGAACTCACCAAGGCAAGAATCCCATACCAAAGGGGACCCTACAGTTCTGTTTCTCTAAACCAACAGAACGTCCCAATTGGCTGGAGCTGGATCCATCAGGAATCTTGCTCTAACACATGCCCAAACCAACAAAAAAGAACAATGCCGTAACGATCTATTATCCTGGCAGGGATACTCAAGGTACAAAGAAGAAAAGAATGTCTACAACCTCTACAAGCACTGCCTCAGAAAACAACAGCAGTTTAAGCATAAACTCAACTAGAATTTCTAGAAGAGATAAAGCAAGAATTTTTTAAAAAACAAAACCTAAGAAGAGTTTTTGGTAAATGGAATGGAAGTACCTGAGGGGGAAAAAATGGAAAAGAAATAAGAGCTATGGAAGAAAGAATTAGAGGGGGGTGGAGCCAAGATGGCAGAATGAAAGTAAGAACTTACTTGAGCTTGTCCCCAGTTACCCCCAATACCTGTGAAAAATGATTGTAAACAGATTTTAGAGCTACAGAGCATACAGTCAGTCTGGCAAGCCGAAAGGAAGGGTCTATCGCACCAGGCTGGGAGCAGAGCGCAGGCCCGCATGGGCCATGCCGGCACAGACTGGCCATACAGGCCGGGCCAGAGCAGAACTCAGGTGACTGAATTACTGTCAGCTGGAGCTATTTCCAGATTTCTCAACCCACAAATGCCAAAAAAAAGTAAAAGGTCAGTGGAGAAACCCTGTTGGACTAGGGTAAGAGAAGAGCATGGTCTGGCCCCTGCCACTGGGGGGGCAGAGATGGCAGTGGTTGTGCAGTGCCAGAGGCAGCTGCTTCCAGAGCTCCAAGCCCACAGATGGTGAGGGGACCAAGTGGCTGATCAGAAGGTAATTGCAGGAATCTCTTTGCTGGCACTAAGGCAGGATTCTCTTGCTTTGCCCTGCTTGGATCTGGGTTGCAATCTTGGGTGGTGGTCCTGAGGTGAAGAGGGCTGGTGTGGCAGAGTCTGTGGCAGATGTGAAGAGGCAGTCCTCCTCAGAATAGAGAATTAGAGAAAAAAAGTTCTGAGGCAGGTGCCTAGAAACAGCTCTGACAACAGCTGTGCAAAACCCCCGAAATTTGGGACAAAGCACTCTCCACTCAGGAAGCAGAGTTCTACAGAAGCAAAGAGCTTAAAAGTCAAAAATTGGCTGGGAAAATGACAAAGAAGATGAAAACATAAAACCAGAAGAAAACAACAAAGTCAAAACTCCTGCATCAAAAGCCTCCAAGAAAAATATGAATTGGTCACAGGTCATGGAGGGGCTCAAAAAGGATTTTGAAAATCTAGTAAGAGAAGTAGAGGAAAAATTGGGAAAATAAATGAGAGTGATGCAAGGAAACCATGAAAAATAAGTCAACAACTTGCTAAAGGAGACCCCAAAAAATATTGAAGAAAATAACAAATAGACTAGGGGCAGCTAGGTAGAGCAGTGGGTAGAGCACCAGCTCTGGAGTCATGAGGACCTCAGTTCAAAGCCAGCCTTTGACACTTGTCACACTTACTAGCCGTGTGACCTTGGGCAAGTCATTTAACCCCAACTGCTTTGCCTTCCCCCTCCAAAAAAAAATACATTAAAAATATAGACTAACTCAAATGACAAAAGAGGTCCAAAAAGCCAATAAGGAGAAGAATGCCTTAAAAAACAGAATTGGCCAAATGAAAAAAGAAGTCGAAAAGCTCATTAAAGAAAATAATTCCTTCAAAATTAGAATGGAGAAAATGGAAGCTAATGGCTTTATGAGAAATCAAGATATTGTAAAACAGATCCAAAAGAAGAAAAAAATAGAAGTCAATGTAAAATACCTCAATGGAAAAACAACTGACCTGGAAAATAGATCAAGGAGACATAATTCAAGAATTATTGGACTACCTGAAAGCCATGATCAAATAAAAAAAGAGCCTAGACATCATCTTTCAAGAAATTATTGAGGAAAACTGCCCTGATATTCTAAAACCAGAGGGTATAATGGTATCAGGAATTTGAAGATCTTTCCTGCCCTTTAATAAGCCCAGGGGAATTTGAAGACCTTCCCTGCTTTGAAAGTAACTCAGTCCCCAATAGGCTGAATGTAGTCACATGGAGCCTGTGGTAGGAAGTTTGCTAAAGATTGGAGTAGAAACCACAGGAAGTTTGGAGTCAGAGCCAGATAGACTGGGAGAGAGAGGACGTTCAAGCAAGGAGTCAGGTTCGTGAGTAAAAGTTGTTTTATTGTCACCTGCTGTGACAGCTAGGTTTATATTGGTTTGTGGGAATGGCAGAGGATGGTATGGCTCTCTGCTACATGGTGATGCATTAACTTCTATTTTGTTATGATTAATTTGGTTTCCTGGTGATAGGATTTGGTTTTCTGGCATCTGAATAAATGTTTTGCTTCTGTCTTCTGTATGAAGAGTGTGTTAGGTTTTGCGATTGAGCACCATGCCAAAATATTTATAGTCACAGTCAGTATATTTATCATGATTGTGGGTGCTGTGAATATTGCATTGGCACTACAGAGGGTAAAATAGAAATTGAAAGAATCCACTGATCACCTCTTGAAAAAGATCCCAAAAAGAAAATTCCTAGGAGTTTATTATAGCCAAATTCCAGAGTTCCCAGGTCAAGGAGAAAATATTACAAGCAGTCAGGAAGAAACAATTCAAGTATTGTGGAAACACAATCAGGATAACATAAGATCTAGAAGCTTCTACATTAAGGCACTGAAGGGCTTGGAATATGATATTCTGGAGGTTAAAGGAGCTAGGATTAAAACCAAGAATCACCTATACAGCAAAACTGAGTATAATACTACTAATAATAATAATAAATATAACTAATAATAATAATAATAAAAGGGGGGAATGGATATTCAATGAATTAGAGGACTTTGAAGCATTCTTTATGTAAAGACCAGAGCTGAACAGAAAATTTGACTTTCAAATACAAGAAGCAAGAGAAGCATGAAAAGGTAAACAGGAAAGAGAAATCATAAGGAACTTATTAAAGTTGAACTGTTTACATTCCTACATGGAAAGACAATATTTTAGCTCATGAGATTTTTCTCAGTATTAGTATACACATTATATATATACATATATATGTTTATATATGTATATGTATGTATGTATATGTGTGTATATGTATACATACACAGAGGGTACAAGGTGAATTGAATATGAAGGGATGATATCTAAAAAACAAAATTAAGAGGTGAGAGGAATATATTGGGAGGAGAAAGGGAGAGATAGAATAGGGTAAATTATCTCACATAAAAGAGGCAAGAGAAAGCTGTTACAATGGAGGGGAAGAGCAGGGAGGTGAAAGGGTGAAAAGTCAACCTTACTCTAATTAGATTTGGCTTAAGGAAGAAATGGCATATACACTCAGCTGGATACCTTACCCTACAGGAAAGTAGGTAGGAAGGGGATAAGAGGGGGGATGATAGAAGGGAGGGAAGATTGGAGGAGAGGTAGTCAGAAGCAAATACTTTTTAAAAGGAACATGGTCAAAGTAGAAAATAGAATAAAAGGAGAGTGGGATAGGATGGAGGGAAATATAGTTAGTCTTTCACAATATGACTACTATGGAAATATTTTGCATAATTACACATGTATAACCTATATTGAATTGCTTGTCTTTTCAGTGGGGGTGAGTGAGGAGGGAAGAAGGGAGAGAATCTGGAAATCAAAGTTTTTAAATCAAATGTTAAAAAAGTGCTTTTACATACAACCAGGAAATAAGATAGATAGGCTATGGGGTACAGAAATCCATCTTGCCATACAAGAAAGTAAGAGGAAAGGGGGTAAGGCGGGGGGGAGTAGAGTGGGTGGGATAGAAAAGAGGGCAGACTGGGGGAAGGGGCAATCATTATGCTTGCCATCTTGGGGTGGGGAAAAGGGGAGAGATGGGGAGAAAATCTGGAACCCAAAATCTTGTGGAAATGAATGTTGAAAACTAAAACTAAATAAATAAATTAAAAGCTATATTGAATTTGCAAAGGAAAAAAAAAGAGAGAAAGAATTAGAAAGAGAAATAACATCTGTTACAAGGCCTTTCCCAAACAATAAACTCCCTGAAAATTTGAATGGAACAAATAGGATCCAATGACTCCATGAGAAAAGAAGAAAGGTTAAAATAAAGTTTAAAAAAAATGGGGAAAAAAATACAAGGAAATGTAAGTTTCTCATAGTAAAATCAACTGACCTGGAAAACAAATTAAGGAGAAAAAAATTTAAGAATCTTTAGACTATTTGAATACTATAACCAAGAAAAACAAAACAAAAACAAAAAAATTGTGCCTAGACATTATATTTCAATTATATTTCAAATAAAACTGTCAGATCTTTTCAAACCAGAGGGCGAAATGTAAATAGAAAGAATCTACTAGTCACCTCCTGAAAGAAATCCCAAAATGAAAATATCCAGGAACATTATACTCAAATTCCAAAGAATGCCATGGATGGCCTCTGATCTGCAACACTGATGGGAGTACTCACATTGATGAGATCATAAATTAATCCAAGTAGCTAGAGAATCCTTAGGATTGCTCATTAGAAATAAATGAGTTATAATTATCTAAAACAATGATTCTTTAATTTTGTTACTGATTTTCAAATTTTCACAGATAAATGTTATTAACTCTTGTGTGTATTTAATTATGTGAATATATCATATATGTATATATACATACACACATAAATTTATGCTCTTGACAAATGAGAAACTCAACTTTCAGCACTCTGATTTTTACTTTTACAAATTCTGTTATTCCTCAGTTTTCACCCTATCATTTTTACAGTTAGGGGAACTGTTATAATTAAATGGTTGAATGTAACACAATTCTTCCTTATCTTTCCTTGCTCTCAATTCATAAAACAATCTGGTTGGGGAAAAAAAATGACTTGAGTAAACGCATCTTATCAGACACATCTAATAATATTGATTGGAGGCATAAGGGGACCATGACATAAACATCACACTGCTTAGTGTGATCAAACCATTAAAGAACAGGAAGAGAATTCTCATCCTTCTCCTTCAGCAATAACTAATCATTGGGCTTGTATCCAACACAACCATTCCTACCCTTTACTCATCACACACACACACACACACACACACACACACACACACACACACACAGAGTCTATGCCTTTCCTCCCTTATGCAACACTCCGATCATCATCCTCCTGAGATGGGCATTGGCCTCTCAGAGCAGTTATAATCAAGCTTCAACTTCAGGTGCCATTGAGAAAATTCTCCTGCTCCCACCAGCATAGCCACCAGGAGAAAAGAAATTACTGATAGAAGTGTGTGACCAAAAATATTTGGAGGGCAGCTAGGTGGCGTAGTGAGTAAAGCGCCAGCCCTGGAGTCAGGAAGACCCTAGTTCGGTACCAGCCTGAGACACTAAACACACACACACACACACACACACACACACACACATATATTTGGAGATCACTACCAAAGAACACAAAAGACTGAAGGCTATAGCATAGGGGGGAAAAAGGCAAAACTATTTCGGTGTTAGGGTTTTCTTTTCTTTTAAAGCTTCTTAGGGCCAGTCTATATTTATTTGTGTATTTTTTTTTTAAAAAGCACTTAACAAGTGACACTGTTCCAGCCCACACCTACTGCCATTCTCCAAATCCATTCAAATTCAATCTCCTACCTGAGGCTTTTCCTAATCCTCATGCTGAAATAACTGTATAATTTTTAGCTTTTACAATTGTATTTCTAATAAGGTCAATGGCATACCTGTTTGTCAAATGCTACCCACGATGGTGCATCGCTTCCTAGTCCTCGAGGAAAAACGCTGTATTTGGGTTTTAAGCCTACTCCATGCTTATCTTCATTCACTAGCATAGCAACATGGTTGCAAAAGCCCCAGTGCTGAGATTTATGGAAATTTTCTCTCCCCAGCTGTGAAACAAAAAACCAGCAACATACCCAAAGTTAATCATTTGATTTTTTAAAATTATTTTTAATGTAAATTTTTTAACATTAGTTTCTCCATTTCAAAATAACTGGAAAATGGCATATAATCACTGTGAATCTTTGTGCAAAACCTGCATCATATCTGAAGTGGGGCAAATTAAGATGTAGACAAATCTCTGAAATGTAGCAAGAATAAATCTTAAATTCTATGCTATCTTAAAAAAAATCATTATTACTGCAAGTAAGCATTTCTAATATTTCATTGCTCATTGTTTGGTTTTTTGGTTTGGGGGTTTTTTGTTCATCCACTAGATTCTTTCTTAAATGCCCCCCTGCGGCATAGCAGAAATGTTACATTATCCAAAGCTATTGATTAAGCATAAGCTATGGAAGGTTCTACCAAATTCCAAGGAATACAAATGGCCCAGTAGTGACCTATATGTTTGTCATCTGAGGACCATACTATCTAAATTAAGAGAGGTTCATCCCTAGGAGATTGGCCATCATGGGAAGAAATGTTTTGACCACAACAACTCATTAAAATTTCCTATTAAGCATTATTCACACCAATGAGATCATAGATCATTTAAATAAAGAAGACCTTATTTGCTAAACATAAAAACATAAAACAAACCAAAATAAATGTTGGTTGATTGATTACTAGAATAAAAATAAGGAATAATAGGAAGCAATCCAAACTACTCAACTCCTATTCTATTTTCTCTCTCTCCACCTCTAACATATATACACATATACATATAAATATAGATACATATATAATGTATACTTGTATTCTCTTTAATGTTAACAAAAGTATTTAATCACATAAACGACAAATGGATTGTAAATAATCAGTATATATTATAAACCTTTAAATTTCTGTGATTTATAAACTGTTTTATTTAAATCACATATAAATTTTGAAAAAGTGATAACAAAATCTTCCTACTTTTCTCCAGGTCCCCTCCAGAACTTCTTTTCTGTGTATTTATGTCAGCTTTTAATGATGTTACCCTGGTTATTAGTACACTGGTCAGTGTACACATCTCCACTTTGGTTTTCTTTTCTCATTGCTCTGCATTATTCCATAAAAAGTCTTCTCATAGCTCTTCCATGGCATAATGACATTAATCACATTCATATTTCCATAATTTGTTCAACCAAATACCCAGTGAAGAATGCATAAAATATTTCTAGTTTTTTTTGTTTTGTTTTGCTATTGTGAATGGTGTCACTAGGAAATTTTTTGTTTTGTTTTTTTGCTTTTTGGAGGGCAACTGGGGTTAAGTAACTTGCCCAAGGTCACACAGCTAGTTTTTTGGGGTGTGTGTGTTAAGTGTCTGAGGTCAGATCCAAATTCAGGTCCTTCTGACTCCAGGGCCGGTGCTCTACTCACTGCACTACCTAGCCACCCCACTTGGAAAATTTTTGCACAAATAGATCTCTTTTTTCCCCCAGTCAATAGCAACCTTGGGGTACATTTTAAAAGGGAGAAAATTGTATAGTTCAATTGGCATTATCAAAAAATATAGTTTTTCCAAAGGACTATACCAATTTATCAGCATTATAATAGTGTACCTGCCTTTTCACAAGTACATCAGCATTCAATTTTATCACCTTGCACTATTATTGCCATTTTCATAGGTGTGAAGTACGATCTCAAGGTTGTTTTCTTTTATATTATTATGACAATTAGAAAGCTTGAAATTTTCCAAGTGATTGACAATTCATATTTTTCTTTTGAGAACTGTCTGCTCATATTGACTGTCTACTGAGAAATGGATCTAATTTATAAATGCATGACAATTCTTTATCTATTTGAAATGTTGAAATTTAACAGAAATATTTATTATAACGGTTCTTGCCCACTGTCTCTCTTTTTTGTTGTCTTCTCTTACATAAAAGCTTTTCTAAAAAATTTTAAATAATTAATTTTATCTAGCTTTTCTCTTTTTAATTTCTTTGGCTTTTTGGATAGCTAAAAATATTAACTCTATAATTGTAAGAGTTAACAATGCATTATCTTTTAATTTGTAATAATTTTGTGCTCAGAATCTCCATGTAATAGTTATGATACATGCTGTGAGAATGAGATCTAATTCCATTTTTACCATAAGGTTATCTGATTTTCCTAATAATTTTTTACTTAATAATGAGTATTTTTAATATTTTCCAATAATTTGTGATAACTGATTTATCAACGGTAATCAATTACATGAATTTCAATTATCTAACCATTTTCATTGAAATTTTTTTCTATATTTTAGAATGGAAACCAATTAATTTTTATAATTACTGCTCAATAACACTATTTGAGACCTAGAAGTAAAATATGTTATGTAGAAGGTAGGTGAAACCAATTTTCCCTGGTGCCCAAGGCTGCTGTAGCTCCATGTGTCTGGGAGAATTTTTATACATGCATGCATGCATACATACATACGTATATTTGCATAAGTATATATGTGTATATATTATATATACACACACAAACACACACACAAAGCAATACCAGATTGATCTTTATTTTGCTCCAATCAAATATGTTCAGAGCAACATCATGATTGCATAATGGAAAGAAAGTCAGCCTTAGAATCAGAAACTCCTAGCCTGTTACCTTTTAAAGCTATTAAATATGTGGCCATAAGCAAGTCACAAAGTCTCAGTTTCCCCAGGCAACTCTGTGATATTTTAAGTTACAGAAGGGCTGCTGATTTGTATCAGAGGAGGAGGGGCAGCTAGGTGGCACAGCAGAAGGAGTGCCCAGGCATAGCGTCTGGAAGATTCATCTTCCTGATTTCAAATCTAGCTGTGTGACCCTGGATAAGTCACATAACTCTGCCTCAGCTTCCTCATCTGTAAATGAGCTGGAGAAGGAATGGCAAACCACTCCACTATCTTTGCCAAGAAAACCCCAAATGAGGTCATGAAGAGTCCAACATAACTGAACAACAACAAAATCAAAGGGGGATGTTTCAACAGCATACTGGTTAAATTATAGGTCAGGATCACTCCCTTCTCTTAAAACACTGTAGTAAAACTCAATATACATAAAAAACCAAAACAACTTTCTGCATCAGATGAGGGAGTAGACTGAATAAACAGTACATATTTACATGCATTACCATTTTTCAAAAGTATATTAATTGCTGTTGTAATTAGCAAAATACAAATTTATTTCAAAGCATTACTAAATTACTAAGTTTTTATCATCATCTATTTTCTCAATCAGTTAAGGGTCCATGAGATCTTTTTTAATGTAAAGAAGGTATCATTCTAAAAAAAAATTGGAGTACCACTGGGATAGAAGTTATTTACATTCTGAATACATAATTGAATTTACTTGTGAAGTCATCTAGCCCTGGTATCTTTTAACATGGAAGATCAGCACTGAACTATTCAATTTCTCACTCTGACATTGGTTATGTTTCTCCTGTGTTGTCAATTTCAATATTGTTATAAATATTCATTCATTTATTTTCTATTCTGCTTTCTTGGCATAGGTATAAAATAATTTTTCCCTCCATTTATTATCTTCCCTTTCCCAATTTGATTTTGGTAATTTTTTTTATTCTACACTTTTCTTTAACATATTTGCTAATGATTTTTGCTCTCTTTTCAAAATACAAATTCTTCTGTTTCATTTATTTGTTTTCTGTTACGGATGTAGCTCTAATTCTGGTGATTTTTTATTTGTCCTTTGGCTTATTAGTTTGTTCATTTAAAAAACATTTTGCTGACAATAATTCATAGATTATGATCCATGATCTGTATCACAGATTTTAAAACTGGAAAGAACAATACAGTCATCTGGTCCAATCCAGTCTTATATGGATGGCAACTGGGGCCTGGACGAGTTAACTGAGTTTCCCAAAGTGACATAGGTAAAAATAAGAAAGATAAAACACGCGTCCTCTGACTCAATCCAGTTCTCTTTTCACTTTATTACTTCTTGTAACCTCTTGTTTTATCCATTTACTGGAAGATCTGCTTACATCTTCTCAAATAAAAAAGAATGATCTTCATCTTGGGAAGTATAGGAAAAAAAAGTTCATGAAATGAAAAAATTATATTATCTGAAGAGATAGTAAGATAGCACCTGATTGCTCTCAATGAATTCAAATCATCAATAGATGAACTACTTCCCAAGGTACTTAAAGAACTTGTGGTTTTGATTGGAGAGACATTATTAGTAATTTTCTTTGAAAACAGGAGAGATCACCCTGGACTTGAGAGCAGAAAATATTGCCCTGATTTTTACAAAGGGCAAAAAGTAGATTATAAGCACCATAAAGTAGTAAGCTTGCTAAAAATCCTGGGCAAAACTCTAAAATACATGATTAAAAGAATGGTCTGTGAGAAAGTAAAACAGTAATCACTTAAAAAATGCCCAGCTTCATCAAAAATAAATAATTCCATAATAACCTTACTTCCCGCTTTCACTTATAAATAAGGAAAATGTTATGATCATAGTATGTGAGTATTTTAGCAACACATTTGCCTAAGTTTCTTATTTCATCCTTAGATAAGCTGAAGAGATGTTAGCTAGCTATATGGTACTATATATAGTTAGGTGGGCTCAGAAATAGTTTAATGGAAATTTCTGCATGCCTGCTACACGTGAACTACCCTCACAATCAACAATTTGCACTATTGTGCTTATTCATGTGGAGGAAAATACATATTGTTGGCAGTCTATTTGTGTAGTTGTTGATATTTGTCTGCTGTGTCAAAACAAAATTTAACAACGAAAAAAGGAGAAGCATTATTATAATCTAATTCTCCGTACTGTCAGAATACATGCCTGTATTTTTAGGCTTAAATACTTCAGTCTTTCTTGACTATTTTTGTCTTTAAAGGATATTCTTGTTTGTGTATGTATGTACGTGTTTTTATTTTTTAGATTGTATCTATGACAATGCTCTATATGACAAAAGCAAAAGATTCTGGTAGTTGTTGATGGGGATACAGAGTCAAAGTGAACCCAGAGAGATTCCTCTCACCAGTGTTCTCAGCACCACAGAGAGAGATTAGCAATTGTTGCCCAGAAAGAAGAGCCAATCCACATCAATATTGAACACCCATTATTCAATTGTTGGGGAATGTATGGTTCAAAGTTACTACCAAGAATTAATCACTTTATAAAGAAAGTACTCTAGTACTTACTTAATTTTTGAATCATCATCATTCATCAAAATTGTCAACAAGCATTCATTAAAATGGAGGCTGTTCACGAAGAGATAGTTCCCTCTTCTCTCATCACTCAGGTATCTTCTCCTATGATCTCCTCTTTCATTCTGTCTCACACTAAGAGGTGGCCCTTCCCCCAAGGCAAACCCCTCTACCTGTATCCTTAATCCCATCCTATCCTATTTTCTCCAGCAGATTGCCCCCTCTATCATCTTCACTCTCTTACTAATCTTCCATCACTCCCTCTCTACTGGCTGCTTCTCTGTTCCTAGACGTACATCCATTTTTCCTTCATCCTTAAAAAAAGCAAACAAAAAACCCACCTTAATTTGATCTCACTATCCCAGCTAGCTATTGTTTTATATTTTTTCCCCTGCTAAATTCCTTGAGAAAGCCTTCTACAATTGTTATCTCCTCTTTGTCTCTTCTTTTTGTCTTCTAAACTCCTAACAAACTCATCATTCAACTGAAATTGCTCCCTTCAAATTTAATAAAAATATATTATTCCAAATCTAAAGGCCTTTCCTTAAACCTCATCCTTCCTGACCTCTCTCTGACACTTGAGGATTATCTTCTCCTGTATATTCCCTTTTCTTTAGGTTTCCACCTAGTTCTTTTCAAACTCCTTTGATCATAAAGAAAACAATAAAGATACTTCATTTAAGTTCTTCCCATTAAGTGGGGGTGTTCCCCAAAAGTTTCTTCTTGGCTTGCTTCTCTTCTCCCTCTATACTATCTTGCTTGATGATCTCTTCAAGTTTCTTGAGATTAAACTCTAAAATATATGCATCTAACCCTAACCTCCCTCCAGACCTCTAGCCTCACATCATCAACTACTTACTGGACATCGTGAACCAGATGTCCCGTAAACATCTCAAATTCAGTGTATCCTAAATAGAATTCATTAACTTTCCCAAAAATCCTTACCATCTTCAGAACTTCCCTTTTGTTATTAAGGATACCAACATCCCCCCAGTGACTCAGGCCGACAACTCTGGTGTCATCTATAACTCTAAGGGGCTCAGGATCTCAAGAGTGGAGTCATCCCTTTCTCTCCCCTGTTAACCTTCTAGCCCCCTGTACTTCCCTTGGGCAACAAAAGAGGTTATAATACCCAGGCCTTCCTCCTGATAAAACCTGACCTAGAAACAGAAGCGGGGATGAACTTGGCCCTTCCCATTGTCACCCAGGCAGCAAGGAAAAATATTTGTAATCAATACATTTATATATTTGACCCAATAGAATGGTCAACTGTACCAGTATAGATCCAATTTAAAGAGTTAGGTGGAACTTTTGAAAGTTGAATCCTCGACAAAGAGTTAATGCTATGCCTTTTGTGTCTAGTAACTCCCATGTGTAACACAGTCCCTAGCACTTAGTAGGCATATAATACAAGCCTATTCAATATATGAGTGAATAAATATTTCTATAAAGGGTATTTGCTTTGAATCTCTTTTTATAAAAATAGTGCCACTGGACATTCCCTCATTCAATCCCTTGATGACAACTGGCAAATGTTTGTGGTCCCAGACAAGCTAAAATACAGCACATACATAGTAAACTGAAAATAATCTCATTTCTCAACTGTGATGCTTTCCCAGCACTTGCATCTAGTCGGAACTAATTGAACACTAAGTGTTTTAAAATATTTTATGTTCACTGTTACCAATAATAGCCTATCTAGGATAATAGGACATTCTTTTGACCATTTTACAATAGGAAACTCAGAGGGAGGGGAGAAGGAACATACTTAATATAATGTAAACAAAATATATTTAACATAAAGTAACTTTTTGTTAGGATCCAAGGAAAGTTGGAGGCTTTGACTTTGCACTATAAATTCTCAATCTCTGCTTTTTCAGCAATATACTACAAATTAAACTAGTCCTTGTCATTTGTACCATCTATGTACAAAATTATAGGTAAGCTCAGAGACCCTACACCATGAGCAGGCTAAAGGCTATATAGTCACCCAAAGTGCATGCTTCCCTTTCACTCCCATCTAGCCATATGGGCTAAATTGATATCTGTGTTCCACTGCTCTACCACTCCCCAGATGGATCTGGCACTATTCACATGGACCTGGATATTCATACTCTGGAACTCAGAATCCATGCTCCTTGTCCCTAGGAAAATTAATCCACTAATCTCTGGAATTTCCTGACTGAGTGCAAATTAAACTTATTTAGCCTACTATATTAGCTGCCTAGCCAATAGATCACATTTCACCTTTACATCCCATCTAGTCTTCCAGCCTCAGCCCTCATTCTTACCACCTCTTGCTTAAAGCATAGTAATTATAAACACAGTGATAGAGTAGAAAAGAGTGCTTAAGGCAGATGGAGCAAGCAGGATGGGAGATAGGAGATCAGACCAGGATGTGACCAGCCAGAAAAGTGATCAAAGAAGGCAATGACCTTTGCCACTTTCCTGAAAGATTTCTCATGCCTAGTGGTTGAGTGTGAAAAGGATGTGGATACAAAAATAATATTAAGGGTTGCTTTTCCAGTACTTTGTGAAGCCTCTAGTTTATTATGTAACCTGAAAGCACCCTAAAGTCATTTCCCCATCATCTTGAACCGATACCAAAAGAATTGATTTTGTCTCCCTTATCCTGTGTTCCCCATGTCCTTTAATTTTTAACCTGTGTCCTCCTGCCTTGTCCTTAAATCCTTAAACCATAAAGAATTCCTTTTGTCTCCCTAATCCTATGTCATCCAGTCCTGTCTTTAATCTTTAACCTCCATAAAAACCTCTAAAACAACACCATCATTCTGAAATCTCTATATAAGCATAACTCCCCTAAATATTGGAGTCTCACTTAGCTTTCTTGACAGGAGACTTGGTACCACTTTTGCAGCAATAAAGCTCCCAATGGCTATAGAGAAGGTCTGAGTGAATTCTTTCACACCTGAACCAGCTCTACCAACTCTAAACCTCATCAACAGGACTACTGTTTCTGGAAAACATTTCTTCAACTTATCATCCTTGGGATACTCCAAACCAAAAGACCCTTCCCTGGACACCACTACCCTATATATATATGTGTGTGTGTGTGTGTGTGTGTGTGTGTGTGTGTGTGTGTGTGTGTGTGTGTGTGTGTGTGTGTGTGTGTGTGTGTGTGTGTGTGTGT
>NW_027187315.1:8466321-8470742 GCF_028583685.1 Petaurus breviceps papuanus
TGTGTGTGTGTGTGTGTGTGTGTGTGTGTGTGTGTGTGTGTGTGTGTATATATATATATTGTCATCCCCTTTTCAATGTGATCTCCTTTAGGAAAAGGACTCTTATCCTTAAATATAGAATAATTATTTGTTGTCTTGACTTTTTTTGTATTTGTGCCTAAATTAAAAAGCCACTAAAATGTCTTGTACTCTTACTGAGAGGTATACCCCAGGTCAAAGACAAAAACAGGTCACACATACAACCAAGACATGACCTTTTTATTGTAACAAAGAAGAGGAAATAAAATAAAATTTCTGTCAATTAGGGAATGTCCAAAAAACACAGTACAGAAATATAATGGAATAAAACATGATGAATACAATGTAAAGGGTGAGCCCCTTACAGATTTGCTAGATTATTTCGAATTTCATAAAGGATTAAAACTTTAAGTAGACTAATTTGAATGGGGAAAAGGGCAGTGAAGCTTTGAGTAGCTAATCTGCATATGAAAAGCTAGGAAAGCAGCTGGTCAAAAAAAGGAAATAATTATGCCCACAGGGCACAAATTGCCTCCATACCTTTTCCAAGCCCAATCATGTGCATGTACCAATAAGAAAGACTTAAGAATTTTTAAAAAGTGAAGATTCATGAATCCCCCAAACTGTTTAGTGATTATTAGGTAGACTAGCTATTGCCTGATTAGCCAACCTTGTAGAAATTAAAATTTGGGAAATATACTTGAATAGTCACCATAAGTTAGGATGAGATCTTTCACTGGAGTGACCTCACCTCAAGCCAAGAATTGCTGATAGATTAAGTTGATCCAAAAGGGCATTAGCTTATAAGGAAAACCCACTCTCTTATTCTCCTACCTACGTGACAGGCTTCAGAGCTGAGGTTTTGTGGGAAAAGAACTCAGTTCTAGGCAATGGGTTGCTTATTCTAAAAGAATATAGTTCAACTAAGGAATGGATATAAGTCTAGAGCTAAAGAAGCAGAGGCTACAAAGAGAAGCAGCAATCACAAATCTAGGACTCTGGGAGGAAAACTATGGGTTCCAATAGGACATACATCATATTGCTGAAAGACCAATGGACATCATACAGACACATATTCTTCTATAGAGCCCAAAATAATTTCCATAATCTCCTGTCTCCTTTTAGGCTTATTAATGAAGGCCTGAAGCCTCTCCTTCTGATCAAAGGAAAAATCTGTTTACCTTTAAAAAAAGAAAAAAGTTTACTTTATCTTCAAAAATACTGTTGACCAGAAGCATTTTTAATCTGGGTGTACTTTTTGAGAACCAAGTTGCGAGGAGGCAATGGGGGAAGTGGAGAATCCCTAAAGAAGAAAGAGGGTTTTATACTGAAATGTTTTATCATAACTGTCTCTGACTGGGGGTTTAAAGTGAAGGAGAGAGAACCACAGATGCTTTTACTAACATATCTCTGAAGAATGAAAGAACATTTATCTCACCTAGACAAATCAAATTTAGGATAATAGGGGAAATGGTGTTTGTACTTCATTTTTTAAGAGGACCTATGACATCACGGAATGTGATATTCTGACTCATGTGTGAAATGGATTTAAGTGAGGCAGAGCTGCACAAAGTCATCAGCCTCACTCTCTCTCCAAGTGGCAGGACAAAAGTCAAGATGACTGGCAATGGCCTAGGATGCAGGGGATGACCTTGGTGTCTTCAATGTCTGGCCAAGCTCTAAGTACTCCACAGCACCTGTTTCAGCCACCTTCATGACAGCTGGAACACAATCTTCTCATCCACCCATTCCAACAGGGGAAGTCTTCACATGTGTGGGGTAGAGAGCCCCCTAACTCATCAGTGGGTTTTAGGCCTATTGGTAACCTTACCCTCAATCTGGTTTAGTCCCCCCACCAAGACAGTTTACAGGTTGTAGTCACTGCACATGCTATAGATTCTTGGAGCCACATGAGAGAGATGGATGAAAACTGAATACCAAAGGTAGATGAGCAGCCCTGAAAAGGGCATGGCAAAAGCCTTCACACCAGAGGTTTGCCCTGGGGCAAACAGGAGTGACTGAATAATCCTATTTACCAACCTCACTCTATCATGCTACAGCAAACACAGAAACATGGTGTTGCAGAAGAGGCTTGATTCAGCTCTGGTATTTAGGTTTTACTCTGAAATAAGATACTCATAATCCATCTAACAGTTAACAAAAGGAGGTGTACTTAG
Source organism: Petaurus breviceps papuanus (assembly GCF_028583685.1). Lineage (NCBI taxonomy): Eukaryota > Metazoa > Chordata > Mammalia > Diprotodontia > Petauridae > Petaurus > Petaurus breviceps. The sequence continues at coordinate 8,468,517 of NW_027187315.1, forward strand.
AAATAGCAGGGGAAGGATACAGAATTGATTAAGCCGCACATAGCTTCCTGCTGTTAGTCATGCTCTTGGTTCACGATAGGAAATCTGAGAGAGGATGCTGGAGTTCCTTTGGATTTGGACCAAGAAGCTACAAGAATACAAGCCTTAGTCCCCAGTCAAGTCTCAATAACAGTTTAGAAAAACTTTTAAGAAAAATAACTAGCTTCACCTGAATGGGGTAGGACCTAAGGAAAAGCTAGGCTAGCCTAGCCTACACAGCAAACCTGAAGGAAATACTGTTTTTATCACACACAGGAAGACTTAAAGAAACTGATTCAGTGTGACATAAGGAGAACCTGGAGAGAAGAGACAGAAACAGAAAAACAGAGACAGAAAGAGAGAGATTTTTAAAATTAACATTTATATCAAATTTCCTATGTTCTAGGCACCGTGCTAAGTGCATTACAATTATTATCTCATTTGATCCTCACAATGACCTTGAGATGAAGTTGCTATTATTATCCTCATTTTACAGATGAGGAAACTGAGGTAAATAAAAATTAAGTGATTTGCCCAGGGTCACGTTGCTAGTAAGGGTCTAAGGCCACATTTGGTTTCAGATCGTTCTGACTCCAAGCACAACACACTGTCCATCATACCACCTAGCACTCCAGAGAGAAAGACAGCAAGAAACAGAGAGAATAATTACAACAGAAACAAAAAGAATAACAAAACAATCAAAACTGAATATTACAAAATTATACTGGCCAAGTTTGTTCTCCAAGAAATGATATGAAAAGGTCCCTGACTTCTAAAAGGGGGCAATAATCATGAAACATATCAGACTTTTTTTTTCATATTATTGGTTAATGTTTTTCTGAACAATTCTTTCTCTTCTTTTTTATTTTAATTCTTTGCTATAAGAATCAATTCTCTGCATGGTGGAGGGGGAAGGGATACATTTGGAAATGTTGGTGAAGTAAAAATCAAAAGAAATCAATAAAAATGTAAATTTTTTAGAGGAATGCAGCAGCTGCTACCAATAACTTTAACTATAAGCAGTTTTGTTGTTGTTGTTGTTGTTTTTTAATAAGCAAAAATTAGTCTAAACCTCTGGGCCTGTGTTCCCCATTCTAGCCCTTATACTGTGAATGTAAAGCTCAATGTGTTGACACAATATTTTCTGACTTTTCAGGATAAGAAAAGTCAGATGGGATCTCACTGTGTCAGAACAATGCAGCCCAGGGGAGTCTGGTTGCCTGGGAGGCTTGCCCTCCGTGTCTGTATGTGTGTGTGTGTATGTCCCCAGGGAGAGCCTTATGTAGTAAGCATACTGTAAACTGTTAAAGACTGTAAGGCACAAAATGTACCAAGGTGTTTGAAAGTGACAACACTGTGTCACAAGACCCATGACAGCTGAATCCTTGACCTCTTCTGAGCCCTTCCCAAACCTCAGAGAGAGACGGAAGATGGAAATTTAATTCAGTGTTCAACAAACCCATGTTAAACACAAGCTATGTTCAAGGTGCTGTGCCAGGCACAGCTGATACAAACACAAAACCAAATTGTCCCTGTCCTCAAGGAGCATACATTCTAATAGAGAGGGAAGGGGACAGAATACATCATGTACACAGATAGGTAAATAAAAAGCATAAGCAAGTTTATGGCAAACATTTTCAGGAGGGAGAAAGTACTAAAAACACAGGTTATTGTGTTTATCCTTCGTTTTTCAAGAGGACCATGGCATCAAGGAAATGATGACAGGACTTGCAGTTGACTTTGATTTGAGTGAGGAAGGGCTGTGCAAGGTCACCAGCCTCACTTTCTCCTCCAGAGCCATCAGGGTCCAATGACCTGATATTTATCAGCATGAGTGGAGATGGTCCTGGATGCAATGGGAGACCCTGACCCTTTTAGGCTAAGGCTTTTTCAGGTACTTAGTGTGAGGGAATGCACATTCAGTGAATAGGCCTCTAATAAGTGAGTTAAAGGATAGCCCCTTTAATTAAGAAAAAATAAAGAAAAAAAATCAAGCTGGGAGGGGAAGACCCTCATGGTTGCTGTTCCAAAGAGAAACAGTTACCACTGACATTCACTCTAAGCCAGGAGGGAGGAAAATATAGCCATTAAATGGAGCCTGGGCAAGGACCTATTGTGGTAGAGGGAAGGAGGGAAAGAGGGAAGGAGGGAGGGAGGGAGGAAGGGAGGAAGGGAGGAAGGAAGGAAGGAAGGAAGGAAGGAAGGAAG
>NW_027187315.1:8471142-8570031 GCF_028583685.1 Petaurus breviceps papuanus
AGGGAGGGAGGGAGGGAGGAAGGAGGAAAGAAAGAGAAAGAAAGAAATTTGGCCAGTAAACCCCAAGTTAAGTGGGCAGCTTCTGGCCATCAAAATTTACCTTCCTTTGGCGAGAACAAGGTGAGGGAAAGGAAAGGGAGGACTTTAAGAAAAGCCTCATGTAAGAAGGCAATATCTGAGCTGTGCTTTGAAGGAAGCTAGGGAGTATAAGAGATGGCTGTAAAGATGAAGTAGATTAGAGACATGAGGGACCATTTGTGCAAAGCAGAAAGATGAAATAGCTTTTTTTTTTCAGGCAATCGGGATTAAGTGACTTGCCCAGGGTCACATGGCTAGTAAGTGTCTAAAGCTGAATTTGAACCCAGGCTCTCCTGACTTCAGGTCAGGTGCTCTTTGCACTGCACCAAGTAGCTGAAAGATGCCATAGTTCCATGTGAACACGGAACACCTAGGTCAGTTTGAGTGGGATAAGTGAAGTAATATGAAATATGATGAGAAATGGAAAGTGGGGGACATATTTTAGGGTGCTTTTGATGTCAAGCTAAAGATTTTGTATTTTATCCTACAGGCAACAGGGAGACAGTGGAGGTCTTTGAATAAGAGAATGATAATCAGGGATAAGACCCAGACAAACAGATTGATAGTGCTATTCATTAAGATCATTCAGTTTAGCTCTAATTGAGATCATCTGGATCTATAATCTTTGGTACCCAAATCTATGCTACTTTAAGATAAGTATCCAGTATTCTTGGTTGGGACTGAAGTCCCTTGTGAGCTTGGTTTCCATTACTGAATTCTCCAGATCTTGATAAATTGTGGGGAAAAAAAATTGAGTTCCTGGACCTGCAAAACTAAGGACTGAACCATGGAATAATGAAGGCAAGGTTTTTCATTTCATTCTTTTTAGCCCCAATATTTAGCATTAGATTAGAGTCTAATAAATCAATTAATAAATAATTAGAGTCTAATAAATGTTTATCAATTGGTTGGTTGGTGATAACCATGCCAAGATGACACCCCATTATATTGAGTCAAATGGTTAGTCACTCTCCTTACAACTATCTCAGATTCATCACAAGGAGTAAAAGTATGGTTCCAACACTGTTTGGTGTAGTTTTGGAAAGGGCAGGATAGAGGAGAAATCATTCTGTGTATGTGTATTTCAACTCTACTGCTGCTTGTCTTTCCTTATTACAATCACCTGAAAAGTCTGATGGTGTTCTGACCTGATCAGAGCAAAGCAAACTTGTCAACTACAGGACCAAGTCAATAGAGAAGGAGAGGATGTAGTGTCTGTGTAAATTAGCCAACAGTATCTCGTGCTAACCTCCTGGCAGAGGTTCAGATGTAGATGTGTATGTATGAAGCTCTTTATGGTTTGGGTTCCATCATGGGAAAAGGGATGTTCTCAAGTTAACTCCCCTGTGTCTGATACCAGCCAAAATACTTTAAAAATCTGAATCCCAAAATCCCAAAGAAGAATTTCCCATGAAAAGTCTACGGCTTTGTTACTCAGTTCTCAGCTAACGATAAAAATGTAGCCTGTAATGTATGACTCTCATAAGAGACAGAAAGGGAGACAGTTCAGCCAAGATAAAGTACTTGTCCTAGGGTTCATAAGTTAAGGGCAGAACAATAATAAAGCACTGGTATGAAAATTGCCTTACCTTGATAAACATGCATTCATATGAATGCATGTTTATCAAAATCAGTTTATCAGTCATATATATATAAACATGTATGTGTATACACAAACATGTGCATATATGCATATATATACATTCATACATACTCTTCAGGTCTCAAGTGGAATGGAATGTTAGAGAACAAGGGGGATTTCTATAAAAGTAGTATGATGTGTGGAAAGAACACCCAATTTGGAGTCTGGAGATCTGTATCCAAATCCTGCCTGGCACTTAACAGGGTGTGTGACTATGGGAAAGTAATTTAACTTTTCTGAATCTCAATTTCCTCATCTATAAATTGAGAATAATAATATTTGTCCCACATATCTCATAGAGTTGTTTTAAGGAAAGCACTTCATAAAAATATATAGGAAAAAAAAGAAAAACATTATAAAACAAATGTAAAGAAGTGTTTGCCCTTCTTTGTTTCTTTAAGAGGTATAAAGAAGTTCCACAATAAAACTTGATGGAATTATAGGGCAGCTAGTCATGGAGTGACTAAAGAATGAAACCTTGGTAGCCTTCAAAAAAACAATCTTTTCAACTCTAGAGTCATTTGAGAAAAGAGGCAAAAGGAAAAAACAAACAGCCAATTATCCAGAAAGAATCCAGCTCCTAAGAAGGAATTCCTCTTCACCTTTTCCCTTGTACCACTGTCCAAACTGTAGTAAGTATGAAGGGATTTCTCTTCTCTGTCCATAGCAAGAGCACCTTATGGTGGGAAAACTCATCCAACAGAAGATGCTACTATACCCAACAAGGAGAAAGCCCAAAGGGTCCAGTTGTAAAGTCTAGTTGACTGTCAGAGAAGGACAGGTCCAGGGAATCCAGCACAGAGACATGTCTAATAGAGATGCTGTACCCAAGGAAAACAGCATGTGGACACCTTGAGAAAAGACTCCCTTTCAAAAGACCTTTCCTGATTCTCTCAGCTGTTTGTGCCTCACCAAAATCACTGTTTCATTATAAATGCAGCTCCTGAGTGGAGCCCAAAAGCACCGCTTGAAGCACCTCAGATTCATAACATTTGATTTTTAATGAAATTTTTTACTGTTGCTAAATTTTTTGTGACCCCGTACAGGGTTGCAACCCACAGTTTAAGAAGAGCTACTTTACAACAAGCATCAAAACTACTTCGTACTGGCTAAGAAAGAGAGTGGTAGATCAGTGGAATAGGTCAGGTACACATAACACAGTAGTCAATGACCATAGTAATCTCATGTTTGATAAACCCAAAGACTCCAGCTTCTGTTGGGAAAACTGGAAAATAATATGGCAGAAACTAGGCATAGAGCAGCATCTTACAATATACACCAAGATAAGGTCAAAATGGGTACATGATTAAGACATAAAATGTGAGTCTATAAGCAAATTAGGATACGAAGGAATAGTTTACCTGTCAGATTTATGGAGAATGGAAGAATTTATGACCAAACAAGAAACAGAGAACATTACAAAATGCAAAATGGATAATTTTGATTACATTAAATTGAAAAGTTTTTGCACAAAACCAATGCAACCAAGATTAAAAGGGAAGCAGAAAGCTGGAAAATAATTTTTATAACCAATGTCTGATAAAGACCTCATTTCTAAAATTAACATAGAAAACAAAGTCAAATTTATAAGACTACTAGTCATTCCCCAGTTGATAAATAGTCAAAGGGTATGAACAGGTAGTTTTCAGATTGTGAGACTAGTGAAAATATTCTCATAAAAATGAGACAATCACCAAACTTGAGCTAGGCTTTAGTCTTGATAGACCCAAATTTTATTTTTCTATAATGTGTCTACCAGGTGCCTATCTTTGGTAAACAAGAAAAGCAACAAGTAATCTATAAATTGCCTACTTTTTACAACAAATAGTATGTCTGCCAAGTATTTCTGTAAACTGTCTGCTTTTTGGTAAACAAGAAAAAGCAATATGTAATCTGTGATAAGCTTCCTTCTGATAAATAATTTTGCACTGGGTAAAAGGATTGTAAAGACATACCTTCCCACCAATGGGAATGAGGGTTGGGTTACTGGGGAGGGGATCAGGGGGTTTTTGGGTAGTCCTGGAATTGTTTGTACAAGGGTATATTACTGCCTGCTTGATTTTGTACTTTGCCTCCCTACACTGGTATATGTTCTGGGTAGGTGATGCCCAACTCTTGCGAGACTTGTTTAGGAATAAATAGCTTCTGTTTCTACCTGGAGAAACCTCTGAGTTTTATTTGGGTAAGGGGCTTTGGGGTCTTTAACTTACACATGATGAAGAAATTAAAGCCATCTAAAGTCATATAAAAATGCTCTAAATCACTATTGATTATAGAAATGCAAATTAAAACAACCCTGAGGTACCACATCACACCAATCAGATTGGCTAACATAACAAAACAAGAAAATGATATATGTTGGAAAAGATGTGCAAAAATTGGAACACTAATGCATTGTTGGTAGAGTTGTGAACTGATCCTTCCATTCTGGAGAGCAATTTGAAACTATGCCCAAAGGGTTATAAAAATGTGCATAGCCTTTGACCCAGTGTAATACCACTCCTAGGTCTGTATCCCAAAGAGATCATAAAAATGAGAAAAGGACCCACATACACAAATACAAAAATATTTATAGTACCTCTTGTTGTGGTGGCCAAGAATTGGACATTCCAAACACCCATCAATTGGGGAATAGTTAAACAAGTTGTGGTATATGAATGTAATGGAATACTACTGTTCTATGTGAAACAATGAACAGGCAGACTTCAGAAAAATCTGGAAAGACTTAAATGAATTGATACCAAGTGAAGTGAGAAGAACCAGAAAAACATTATACACAGTAACAGCAACATTGTGCAATGACCAACCTCAATAGATTTAACTCTTCTCAGCAATACAAGGATCTAAGACAATTTCAAAATACTCATGATGGAAAATTCTATCCAAATCCAGAGAAAGCACTATGGTGTCTGAATGCAGATGGAAATATATTATTTTGTTTCTTTCTTTCTTTCTCATAGCGCTTCCCTTTTGTTCCTATTCTTCTTGACAACATGACTAATGTGGAAATATGTTTACTATAATTGTATATGTATAGCCTATATAAGATTGCATGTGGTCTTGGGGAGTGGAGAACAGAAGGAGGGGAAGAAAATTTTGAGCTCAAAAGTTCATAGAAGTGAATGTTGAAAACTAAAAATAAATTAAAAAATTAAATTTTAAAAAAGCACTGCTTTAGAATATGCATACCCACTAAGGTAAGCATGGCACAAGACCAGAACTTGAGTCTTACTGAATGAAATTAGGTTAGTGGTTACCAAAACTACCTGGTTGAAATTATGTACGGTAACTATAAATCAGAAGTTAAAGACAATAAGGTCCGCAACAGATCTACATGGTATACATAATGAAGTATTCAATTCAACATGTATAAAATATCTGTTTTGTGCAAAATACTCTGCTAGGCACTGGGAAAACCAATAAAGAGAAATAGAGCCTGCCTTCAAAAAGCTTACACTTTACTGGGGGAAAGCAACATATACGTAGATAAACACAAGGTAATTTGAGATGGAGAAAACACTAATGACTGGGAGTGTGAAAGAATCAGGAAATACTTTTGATAAGATGTGGAAGCTAAGGATTCTAACAGGTGGCAAAGAGAAAAGAATGAATTTCAAGCATGAGGAAACTACATAAATAAACCCAGAGAGAAAAAAGATGGGATGCTGAGTTTAAGAAACAATTAGTGGGCCAATTTGGATGGAATGTAGTGTGTGCATGAGGGGAATAATAAAATAAAATGTTTGCAAAGATAAGCTGGGGCCTGATTGTAGAAAGCTTTTTATAACAAAGTTTACACTTTAACACAAAGACAATAAAGAAGTTGTTTCATTGTTGTTATTGTTTTACAGAGGTATGCTATGCTCAGACCTGTACTTTAGAAAGACTATTTTGGCAGTTATTTAGAATGATGGATAGGGAGAAGCAGTAAGATGGAATGAGAATGAGAGATGAAGTAGGGTTGTATCAGAGTGAACAGAAAAAAGGCTACGGATGGACTTCTGACAAAGATGACAACAGGGGAGTTTCTAGCTAGAACCAGTTCCCCAAAGAAGTACCTTATGAATGATGCAGAATGCCAGAGGAAGATTCAACAAAAATAAAAAGAACCACTAGTAAGCCTCTTCTTATAATACAGAAGGGCACAAGGAGATAATCTGAAACTATAGACCTTGAGGCACAGAAGACATCTAATTGGGGGAGGGACAGGGCCTGAAACCAGCACAGGATTCCGGTCTGGGTTTTAATAGAAAATAGGCTGAGATCAGTTGAAAATGGATCTGGGGATAAAACAGCAGACTAAGGCAGTGAGAATGAACTGGACCTAACTCTGGGGTTTAGTTCTAGATTCCAGTCAAAGGCTGAAGGGAGCTTCCCAATCTGGGACTACAGAATGAGAGGCAGAGGAAGTACTCAGATATCTATTCAGAACTTTGTTAGAGCAGTGGTGCTAGCACTTTAGTGAGAAGAGGACTTGATCCTAAGACACAGGTTTCCCCTCTCCAGGAATACAATAGAAGATAGGGCTTGGGTCTGGTCAACCTCAATTAAGTGTACAGGCAGAAGGCAAAACCTGGCCCTCACATAAAATCCCAATAAAGGATCTGAGATTGGAGAAACTAGAGAGAAGAAAACTCCTAATACATAGAAATAAACACTAAGGGTTAAGAGAATTTCAGGATAAAATCCCAGAAGAAAATATCTCTCTGCAATGGTTACAAGTAGAATCTTGGAGGGAAAGAAAACAAATTCATCACAAAGACTCCCAGAGCAAATGGAAAAATGAACAAAAAACTGAAACAAGAAACTAAATTTAATAAATTAAAATTAAAGCACTTGGAAGCATAGGACAGAAGGTAGAAAATGTTATTCAAGCAGTAGAAAGTTTGAAAAACAGAATGGAAAAACAGAACTTTGAAGTTTAAGAATACAGCTGGAAACGTTAGAACAAAATCAAAATCTGAAAAAATAGGATGTGAAAGGAATTTACTATTAAAAACAACTGACCTGGAAAAACAGGGTGAGGAGAGTTAACTAAAGGATCACTAGAATTATTCAAAACCATGATCAAACCAAAAAGTAATAAGAAAAATAAATATCATGCCTCAAGAAAACAAATCAAAACTATCAGAACCAGAAAGCAAAGAGAAAATGGAAAGAATACATCAATCAACACCAGAAAGAAACTGCAAATACACATGGAAATGTCATAGCAAAAATTCAGAATTTCCAGATTAAAGAAAAAAATGCCATAAAGAGCCAGGAAAGAAGATATCAAGCACCAACATAACAGAGTCAGGATTCATGCAAGATTACATAGCAATTACTAGAAATAAAGTTTACAAAAAGATATACCAAAAGATTTTTTTTAAGTAGCATATTACCAAGAATAACTTTCTTTGCAAAACCGAATATAATCCCACATGGGGAAAACTGACCTTTAACAGACAAGATGACTTTCAAGCATTCTTGCTGAGAAAACCAAAGGTGGGCAAATCTTTGAAATTCAAACATGAGACAGGAGAAATCTAGAAATGAAATTGTATTTGAGCTATTTAAAGGAGCTAAACAATGGTCAAGTGCGTATATTCATCAGGGGAAGAAATGACCATTTTATCTTAAGAATATCACTGTCTTCAAAGATCAGAGAGAGGATTTTAAAAAGACAAATTCAGGGCCTGGGCATAGTTTTCTTCTCTTTCATTTGCTGTGAGAGGTTAAAGGAGAAGGGAGTAGAGAATATGCCAGGGAAGAAGAGGAAGGAATTCACAATTTTTTTCATAACTGAAGCACATCAAAAGAAGATTATACTAACACGAAAATGAGGGGAGAATAGACAACTCATGAACTTCACTCTTATTTAAACTGGGCAAAGAAAGCTTGAATGCTCTGAGACACACGTACTGTTTAGTATAGAAATGCAGCAAAATAAACAGGTAAGTGGCCAAAGACAGAGAAAGTTGAAGAGGAGGATTTAAATCAGGTAGAGGTGGGGGGAGGGGGGAATACTTAAAAGCAAAACAAACTTCAACTATCAATGATTAAAGATTAAACTATAAATAATTAAAGAGATGAGATTAAAAGAAGAGAGAAATGGTAAGATACTGAGATGGTCTGGATGAACAGAGAAAGTCAAAAAGACTAGACTTGGACTACTCCAAACTTGGTCTCATTCCCTTCTTTCTGTCTACCTTTTGCTTTAAAGAGAAAAGTAGATTTCTTGTCAAGATGGCAAGGACACAGGCTGCCCAGATCCCTCATACTAATGCCAGCAAAACCCTGAAGTTTGAATCAAATCAAATAAGGATCATGAAATCCAATGAGAATCTACAATAAATGACTTCTCCTAGTGTGTAAGTGTACAAAAAGTTATCCCGAAGCCCTTGGGTAATAATAGGAAAAATAATAAATAATGGGAAAAATTATTATAATAATAGGAAACAGAAAATAATAGGAAAAATAGGAATCCCTCCAAACAAATCAAGGGTCTGTGAGACCACAAAAAAGGCACATGTAGCCTGCAAGGCTCTGTATCCAGAGGCAGCAAGAGCAGATGGCTTCCCTGAGAAAGCCCCAAGGTGGTCAAAAAGCCCCAAGGTAGGGATCTTGGAAGCTGAAGGGAGAAGCATTGGGCTGTGACCAGCATGGTGTCATAATACTGAGACCCAGACAGCCTGGGCTTAGCCCTGAAGATACAACACTCTGAACCACAATGATCCAGAGGGGTCTCACCCCTGGAGATGATCAGCCAAGAACTCAGGGCAAGTCCAGGTAAAACCTATCACACCACTCAAGACTGCATCAAGAGGTAAAGCTTGCCACTGGTACAAAGACCCAATTCAGGAACTAAACTTGAAGAGATGAGTAAATTGAAGAAAACACTGACTACTATAAACAATTATTGAAAATATAATTATACACAATGGAAAATAGAGACTCAAAAAGGGGCTTAGGGAGAGGGGAGGGAATGGATTTTTTTTCACAGAGAACACATGAGTACATGGGATAAATTAAGACCTAAAGAGTTAAATGAAAGCTCTAGAGGAAAGACCTGGAAGTGAGATCAAGTGAGAAAGGTGTAAAGAAATTACCCAAGAAATGGATGCCCTGAACACCAAAATGGACTAAACAGAAATCAGTGACTCCATATGACATCAAGAAATATTAAAACAGAATCAACAGATTAATATATATGTGTGTGTATTTATGTATGCGTATGTATATATGTTTATATACATACACATGCATACATATAAAAATATACACACACAAAATATCTTATATCTGAAAACAACTGACCTGGAAAATATAACAAGGAGAGATAATTTAAAGGCCACTGAATTCCCTGAAAACCATCATAAAGAAAAAATCCTGGATACAATATTTCACAAAATCACAAATGAAATCTGCCTGGGTCTATGAGAATCAGAGGGTCAACATAAGATAGCATCCACTAATCACTTCCCAGAAGGAGAAGTGTTCCTTCCCAAAGGAAAAGTGTTCCTAGGACAAGGAATACCACATTCAGATGCAAACATCCAAAGGAAAAAACCAGTTCTAGTACTAAGAACTATAATCAGGATCACACAAGACCTTGCAGCTTCAGAGGAGACCTTAAATACAATATGGTAAAAAACAAAGCATTCTGCCTAAGACTACCAATTGAGACAAATCCCTGTAGAGAGTCAAGGTGCTGTCTGGAGAGCAAGCAAGACACTCATAATCCACATGTCATCCAAGATCAAGTCCTGTCAATTAGACTACATCTCATTTACACACTGTTCTATCCTAGGACAGCTGCCCCCCAGGTGCAGATCCTCATCACATGCCTGGACAATTGCAGGAGCCTTCTGGTTGAGATTCCCTAGCCCAGGGGTAGGGAACCTGTGGCCTGAAGGACACATGTGGCCCTCTTGGTCCTCAGGTGTGGCTCTTTGACTGAACTCAAACTTCACAGAACAAAGTTTGGATTCAGTCAAAGGGTTGCACTTGAGCATCTAAAGGACCACATGTGGCCTTGAGGTCGCAGGTTCCCCACTCCTGCTCCAGCCTAAGTCTCTCCCTCTCCAGTCCACTCTCCTTTTGGTGGCCAAAGAGATTGTCTTCCAGCACAAGTCTGTTCATGTCACTCTTTTACCCTGCAAAATCCAGGGGTACCATGGGGCGGCTAGGTGGCACAGTGAATAAAGCGCTGGCCCAGGAGTCAGGAGGACCTGAGTTCAGTTCTGGCCTCAGACACAACACAAAAAACTAGCCATGTAACCTTTGGCAAGTTACTTAACCCCAATTGCCCTCCAAAAGGCAAAAAAAAATCCAGTGGTACCCCATCAACTCCAAGATCAAATATAAAATCTTACTTGGGTTTGAAAACCCTTTACAATTTGACACCTTCCTACCTTTCTATTCTACTCCTAAGTACTCTACACTTTAGCAGCACTGCCTTTTTCTAGCTGTCCCTCCTTCCCTATCCCTCTCAGTGTTAGTGCCTTCCTTCTGAGACCACCTCCAATTTACCCCGAATAGTGTTTGTATCACATATTTATTCTATATATTTTATTATATATTTTATAATATATAATGTAAACATATTAGATACAATATATAAATTATATATATATTATTTGTTATACATTATATATTGCCTTTATTATTATAGAGTTATTTTCATGTTATCTCCTTCCTTGGAATATATGCTCCTTGAAGACAGGGACTGTTTTTGCCTTTCTTTGTATGTGCGTGGCACAATTCTTGGCAGATAGTAAGTCTTGACTTTAGTTGACTTAGGAGGGACTGAATTGTCATTTGAGCTATTGCTGCTCAAAAAAAAAGCACATTTATTTTTCTTATTCTCAGCATAATATTTAACCTAGGTCACCAAGAATTGGGCCATATATGCATTTATGTAATTTACTTATCTCAACCGATTTTCTTTTTGTATTCTTTCCCTTAGAGAGCATTTACTCACATGGATTTAGCTGTCATTTCTATTCAGATGTCTCCTAAATCTATCTTTCCCACTTACTCTTGTTCTGAGATTTAGTGTCATATTTCCAGATGCTTACCAATATTTCTGCTTGATTATCTTAAACGCAAGATTATCTATTGACCACCACCCCTGCCCCCACCTCCCCAAGGCATTTTATTTCCTTTCTGTAAGGGTGTTCCCTTCTCAGATTTATCCTTTTATGATAGTAAACTAGTCCATCTTTTGTCTCAATTCTTACATAGCCTTTAGTTATAGAATGGGTTGCCTCAGACAAAAAGAGACCTGGGAAAGACCTTAATTTAGAAAGGCCACTGTCACCCACAGCATCCTGGGTCTTGACTTGTGACTTTTGCCATTCAATCGTCATGACTTTTGTCTTATCACTGGATGCCAATGACTCTGGAGGAGAGAGTAAAGCTGATGGCTTTGTACAGCTCTGACTCACTTTCACACACAAGTCAAGAAGACATCACCCTCGTGATGTCATTGGTCCATTTCAAGAATCAAGGATGAAGTCGGGGTGGCTAGGTGGCGCAGTGAGTAAAAGGCTGGCCCCAGAGTCGGGAGGACCAGAGTTCGGTTCCAGCCTCAGACACTTAACACCCACACAAAAAAACTAGCCATGTAACCTTGGGCAAGTTACTTAACCCCAATTGCCCTCCAAAAAAAAAAATGAAGAATAACAACTAAAAAGCAAAAGATATAGGCTGATAACTAACAATATTTACCATTCAAAGTGGAGTAAAATCCTACAGGAATTTTTTTTAAGGATTTTTAATAGAACAGAGGACATTCAAATATTTCTGATGAAAAGCCTAAAGCTAAATAGAAATTTTGACATACAAACATAAGATTCCAAAGAAACCTAGGAAGATAAATTTCTTTGAGCAACTTATAGAAGTTACATGATGGTGTAATGTTAATGTTATTATCCAGAGAGAAGAAATAAATGTCCCTTCAGAATCTTAATGTCCACAAAGAGTGTTGAGGAAACTAAATAGAAAAACAGAAGTCCTGGGTATGAATTAGTTCTGTTCTGAGGGTCTGAATAGGGAAAAGAGAAGGAAGGGTAAAATGAGGAATACACTAGTATAAGAGATGAAGAAAGAAGAAGTGGAACTTGATATTTCTCAGAACTGGGTACATGAAAAGAATAAAATGGAGGGAGGGGCAGGGAAAGTGGGCAGGGAATGAACCAGACTCTTATCTGAAGTTGACAAAGGATGAATAAACACACATACAAGCAGTCCGGTATGGAAATACATACAATTCAATTAAGGAAACAAGCAAGAGTTCTGGATGGGGGTTTGGGGGAGTCTGAATAGCAATAAGCAAAAGAAACTTTCTGATCCTAAATGAAGCCTTTAATGAAAAGGAAAACAGAAATAAAAGAACTAGAATTTAAGGGGATACCTTAGATTTGCTGCAAACAACTGGTGAATGGTCGAACAAACTGGCATGTATGATAATAAAGGCATATTATTGTGCTATAACATTATTATAGGGGGAGAAATTATGAAAATTATGAAAGAGATTATTTCAGAGAATCCTGGGCAATAACAACAGAAGTTGAATGACATCAACAGAACCAGGAGAACAATTTATAAAAGGAGAGCAATGCTGAAAAGAAAAACAACTTTTGAAAGATTTCATTCTGATCAATGTTACAAGGTGCAAGCAAGTTTGCCCATAGCACATAAAATAATGGCAAAAATAAAAAAGAAAAGAAAAAAAGGCCAACCATGTCTCCAAAGGACCAGTAATGAAACATGTGACCCATAATCTAACAGAGAGGTGAAAGACACTGGTGCAGACACACATTTTGGGATGTGGCCACTATTTGCATTCAATTTGCTTGTCTCTACTTATTTGTTACAGGGTGGGTTTTTTCCCATCTTCTTTTTCTTAATGGAGGAGGAAGAGTCAAGGAAGAAGGGAGATTAGCAATATTGATGCCAAAAAGAGAAGGTACTGAAATACTTTTGAAAATCCACAGAACTTGGGGCAGCTAGATGGTGCAGTGAATAGAGCACTGGCCCTGGAGTCAGGAGGACCTGAGTTCAAATCCGGCCTCAGACACTTAACACTAGCCATGTGACCTTGGGCAAGTCACTTAACCCCAATTGCCCTGCCCTTCCCCCCTCCAAAAAGCAAAAAAAAAAAAAAAACAAAAAAGAAAATGAACAGAACAAAAGAAGTTCAGAAGTAAAGACAAGAAGGAAAATTTTGAAAGTGATATATAGAATTTATTATATACTTTTTTTATTTTTGGAGGGCAATTGGGGTTAAGTGACTTGCCCAAGGTCACACGGCTAGTGTTAAGTGTCTGAGGCCGAATTTGAACTCAGGTCCCCCTGACTCCAGGCCAGTGCTCTATTCACTGCACCACCTAGCTGCCCCTATTATATACTTTTTAACAAACAGGTGAGGCATGAAATACAAAGCAACAAATTCATACAGAGTTCTCCTTTTGTTTTTTGTGGGTACAGATTTGTGGAAGGATGTTGGTATTTAAGTTCAAAACCAAAAAAAAAAAAAATAAGATTACATAAAAAGAAAAAACAGAGAGGTTGAATAGGAAAAATTAGAATAATATAATGGAGGAAAAACTACTTCTAACAATCATCATCATGGATGTGAATAGGATGGACTCAGCCATCAAACAGATTTCTAGGGTAGCAAAACCTGTTTAGAATTACATGTAGAAAACAGAATTCAACAATATATCCTTTATAAGAAAGAAACATAAAGACTCAGTTAAATTAGAAAAATAAAGTAAAATCATTACCAGTTGAATTAAAAAAGTAGGTGTGGCAATCATGAGCTCAGAAAATAGGATTAAAAGAGATAAGCAAGGAAACTACATTAAGCCTAACTCAGCACCATAGATAGTGAATAATTATCAATACAGTAATCAATATCTCCTGCCTAAGCCGTATTCTGGAAACAGAAAAGAGCTCCTCAATCTCATGTCACCAAGCAGTAAGGAAAAACGATGACCATGATAAATACCCAGTAGAGACTGTACATGCCTGGAAGAGACTAGATGTCACGTAAGACCAACCCAGCAGGAGAAATGTGTGACTTTAATAGAAGACATGGCACCCTGAAGCATGAAAAGAAAACTGCCCCTCTGCTTATATGCCTTGGCCACATCCATCCCCAAAAGTATGTGACTGTCCATACATTTGCCATGGCCATCAGAATATACCCTATGTTCACTAAGATGTCCACTCTTCTTAGTGATGGTGTGTATAATTGTGGGTGGTATATCCCAGGTTTATTGGGTATTTGAATGCATGTTAGGGGGAAAGGTTTGCTACTTTTCTTACTGAATGATCAGGGAATGTTCATGAACTGGAGCTTTGAGTGAATGCAAACCCAAGGGTACCTTGAAACTCTAGTACCCTTGTCTGAGGGGCTCACTCTGAGTTGTGAGTCTTCAACAGACACATACTTTGCGGAAAAATTAATTATCAGGAAATAGAAAAAATTATGCCTATGTAATCATTTACAAAGTCTTGCTTTATTTTTTTAATTTCATTTCACATGTTCTTTTTTTAAAATTTTCTCTTCTCTTTTCATACTTTCATATCCATATGAATCAGTGGAGGTTCAAATAAAATTTACATTAAAAGGCAGCAATAACCTTGTGCAATACTTTACAAGCCCCATTTTATAGAAGAGGAAACAAAGGTTGGGAGAGTTTAAGTGAATTTGCCCAGGGTCATACTGTTAGCAAATGTCAAACTCAGAACTGAAACTAAATTTAGTCTTCTTTCCAGTAAATGACTAGAAAATGAATGCTTTTTATACCACTTCCCATTTTCCTGCTCTGTTTACACAACGCTGACTGACAATTTTGCTTCATTTCTAGTGCCTTTTACCCATTCAGTGAAGGTTTTCTGCCATAGGCCCCATAGGACTGTCAGAAAAATGACAGGGATTCAGGGAAATCCAAGTCCCAAGGGGCATGGCTAGTCTGGCCAGTTAGTGTTAAAAAGCGTGAATGTTCCCATCCATATAATCAGCCCATATACATACTCTGCCATCACTCCCCAAGCAAAGGAGTGCACAGAAAGTTACCTTTTCCCTTTGTAGGAATTATGCCAGGCATCCTACACACACACACACACACACACACACACACACACACACACACATTATTTTTTCCCTCAAAACTAACAATGAAGCAGCTAGATAGTGCAATGAATAAAATGCCAAGCCTAAAGTTAAGAGGACTCCTCTTCCTGAGTTCAAATCTGGCCTCAGACACTTATTCTAGCTGTGTGATGCTGGGCAAGTCACTTAAACCTGTTTGCCTCAGTTCTTCACCTGCAAAATAAAGTGGAGAAGGAAATCCCAAATGGGGTTACAAAGAGTCGGACATGACTGAAATGACTGAACAACAACAAAAAGGATTCTAGAAGATCAGCTCCTTAGAAATGCCAGAGGAAGGAATCATCATTGAGAACCTTGTCTGAGGGGCTCACTCTGAGTTGTGAGTGTTATATCAATAGACACATACTTTGGGGGTAAAATTAACTATCAGGAAATAGCAAAAATTATGCATAAGTAGTCATTTACAAGGTCTTGCTTGATTTTGGGGGGGAGGGGAGGGCCAGCAAAGTTTGTAAACTGAGACAAGAAATGCTTGACCATGTTTAGGCAAGGTTCTGGCTATGCATTTCAGCTCTGAAAATGACCTGAGAGTTAGCAGTATTTCTCAAGAAACGAGCTTAGTATACGTAGAGGGTTTGAACCAGGAATGGATGAGGGGAGTCCATGAAAGTTAGGTGTTTCAAAGGGGCTTCACAGAAACTTGGCAACTCCTCTCAAAGTCATGTGGCTAACAGGAGGGTTAAGTAGATGTGCTAGCTAAGGACAAGAGGAAGCCTAGCCCCAAAGCAGAGATTCTTAACCTTTTTTTTTTTGGCATAATCCCCCATATACCACCTCAGAAAGGGGGGCATTAGGTTTGTTACAAATCATGCTCATTTTCTACAAAACTCCACCAAGCTCATGTCCAAAGTGCTGGACCCGAATCCTGAGCCCTTGTTTCTCAGGGCTTTGATGCTAGGTTGGCAAAAATACCCTGCCTGGATTCCTGAACAAAAACGCTAAAGGTCCAAACCTGATACTCAGGGCCATAGGAAGCCATTAACAAAAGAATCACATCACATTCTCAGACTTGAATGCAGCAAATGTCACTGCCGGTGCTGAGTAAAGTTATTTTGAAGATACGAACAGTTCTGGATAAACAATGGAAAAAGGCACGTTCCCAATCACAAGGCAGGCAACATGGAATGTCCACTCATGTTCCAGTCCTCATGATTCTCCCAAAAGCAGGTCCTAGAATCTTCCATGTGTTAAGAACTCCTACTCTATCCCTCAGTATAGACTCAGCCAGGAAGAAAAGGAGTGGGCATCGTTGGACACTAAGGAACCCATCCTTGAAAGATGTAAGAGAATGCTCTAATAAGGAGATAATGCAAGAAATGCGGGCTGGGACAAGATCACACAGTGTTGGGAATCCCAATGTAATGATATCACCAGAGAACACTGGTAGACCTGTAGCATCAGGGGCATGAGTTTCTCCACCCATGCTTACCCTAGATATAAGTACCCCCTACTTGTTCACTCTCACTGGGAAGTACTTTGGAAAGACAGGAGCATGTATGGACATCCTGCAATGTTTTTGGGTCGGCTAACCCATGTTATGAAGGGAAGACCCTCTTTAGTTGCCTTTAGAATGTCTTTCAGTGCCTTCCTCTCCACCTCCTCTTCCTGCTCAGTTTCCTTTTGGTGGTATAATGGTGAAAGATAAGAGAACTATGCTATAAGAAGGTCCATGGGATCTGCCCCTAAAGACATTCAGGATGAAGACCTGTGGAAAGACTCATCCAGTAGTAATACTCTCTTTTCTTTCTTTTTTTTATTTATTAATTTTTAGGTTTCAACTTTCATTTCCACAAGATTTTGAGTTACAATTTTTTCTCTCCCCATCTTTCCCCTACCCCTCACCCAAAAATAGCAAGCCTACTGACTACCCCTTCCCCCAATCTGTTCTCTTCTATCCTTCCCCTTTACCCCCCTAACTTTCTAGTAGGGCAAGATGGGTTTCTATACCCCAGTGCCTGTATATCTTATTTCCCAGTTGCATGTAAAACAATAAGTTTTAAAAATTTGTTTTTAAGACTTTGATTTCCAGATTTTTTTCCCTTCTTCACTCCTCACCCACCCTCACTGGGAAGATAAGCAATTCAATATAGATTGTACATGTGTAGTTACCCAAATCATTTCCATAGTAGTTATATTATGGAAGACTAACTATATTTCCCTCCATCCTATCCCACCCCCCATTTATTCTATTTTTTCCTTTGACCCTATCCCTTTTCAAAAATGTTTGCTTCTAACTACCCTCTCCCCCAATATACCCTTGCTTCTATCCTCCCCCCTTTCATCCCCTATTTTCCTGTAGGGTAAGATACCCAATTGAATGTGTATCTAATTCCCTCCCTAAGCAAAATTCAATGAGAATCAAGTTATCTCATTCCCTTTCACTTTCCTGCTCTTCCCCTCCATTGTAACAGTGTTCTCTTGCCTTTTATATTAGATAATTTACCTTAATCTATGTCTCCCTTTCTTCTCCTCCCAATAAATTCCTCTCTCACCTCTTAATTTTTTTAAGGTATCATCCTTCACATTCAACTCATCCTGTCCCCTCTATGTATACATGAAAATATAAATGCCCACACTCACATATATATTTATATATACATACATCCTCCAATACATACATATATATGTATGTATAAATATATATATATACATATATATTCCCTTCAGCTATCCTCATACTGAGAAAACTTTCATGAGTTACAATTATCATTTTTCCATGTAGGAATGTTAATAGTTCAACTTTGATAAGTTCTTTATGATTTCTTTTCCCTGTTTACCTTCTCTTCTTGCTTCTTGTAGCTGAATGTCAAATTTTTATTCAACTCTGGTTTTTTCATCAAGAATGCTTGAAAGTCCTCTATTTCATTGAATATCCATATTTTTTTCCTGTAGCATTATACTCATTTTTGCTAGGTAAGTGATTCTTGGTTTTAGTCCTAGCTGCTTTGACTTCCAGAATATCATATTCCAAGTCCTGCAATCCCTTAATGTAGAAGCTGCTAGGTCTTGTGTTATACTGATTGTGTTTCCACGATACATAAATTGTTTCTTCCTGACTGCTTGCAGTATTTTCTCCTTGACCTGGGAACTCTGGAAGTTTGCTATAATATTCCTACGAGTTTTCTTTTTGGGATCTTTTTCAAGAGGGGATTGGTGAATTCTTACTATTTCTATTTTGCCCTCTGGTTCTAGAATATCAGGGCAATTTTGCTTGGTAATTTCTTGAAAGATGAAGTCTAGACTCTTTTTTTATCATGGCTTTCAGGTAGACCAATAATTTTTAAATTATCTCTCTTGGATCTATTTTCCAGGTCATTTTCCAATGAGATATTTCACATTGCCTTCTATTTTTTCATTTGTCTGGATCTGTTTTATAGTATCTTGATTTCTCATAAAGTCATTAGCTTCCAATTGCTCTAATCTAATTTTGAAGGAGTTATTCAGTGAGTTTTTGAAATTCATTTTCCAGTTGGCAAATTTGACTTTTTAAAGCATTCTTCTCATTGGTTTTTTGAGCTTCTTTTGCCATTTGAGTTAGTCTATTTTTTAAGGTGTTACTTTCTTCAGTGTATTTTTGGGTCTCCTTTAGCAGTCTATTGACTCGCTTTTCATGATTTTCTTGCATCATTCTCATTTCTTTTCCTAATTTTTCCTCTACTTCTCTTACTTGGTTTTCAAAATCCTTCTTGAGCTCCTCCATGGTCTGTAACCAATTCATATTTTTCAGAGCTCTGACTTTGCTGTCTTCCTCCCGCTCCATGCCTTGATGCTTTTTGTCCCCAAAAAAGGATTCTATGATATGTTTGTGCTTCTGTTCCTTGCTCATATTGGTAGCCAATTACTTGACTTTTGAGCTCTTTGCCACAGTAGAACTCTGCTTCCAAAATGGAGAGAGCTATGTCTCAAATCGCTGGGGTTTTTGCAGCTGCCAGAGCTGTTGGGGGGGTGCCCTCTCTACAGCCCCCACACACTCTGGCTCACTGGTCACATACCCTAGGTCCACCACCCAAGCCTGCAATCCATATCCAAGCAGGTCAAAGCAAGAGCAATTACCCTCTGAATGGTTACCTGGTCCCCCTACAATCTGCAGACCAAGAGCTCCAGAAGCAGCCACACAGCTTCTCACTCTGGAGATAGCAGCTGGACTCTGCTCCCCTTGTTTGAACAAAATTCCACACTGATCTTTTACTTTGTCATTGGAATTTGTGGACTAAGAAGTCTGGAAACTGCTACAGCTACTGGTGATTTACTCTTGTGAAGGCTGCTTGGTCGGGGCCACCCTGGGGCTAAAACCGCAGCTCAGTCAAGACTTGGCTCCCAGCGGGCTGCAATGGACCCTTCCTGCCAGCCTGCCAGGCTTCCTTCAGTGGGAGATTTGTTTCTCTCTGTTATTTTGTGGGTTCTGTAGCTCTAAAGTTTGTTTAGAGTCAATTTTTATGTGTATTGGAGGACGTGGAAGCTGGAGCTGTCTGGAAGTCCTGTTCCTACTCCTCTATCTTGGCTCCGTGTAATGTTCTCTTTCAACATGAACTTGGGGAGACCAATGCTGTGTAGGTACTGGGCAAAGTCTTTTTTTGCTTTTTGTTTTTATTTTGAGCCTAATTCTCCTCCTTCCTACCCTGCAGAGACTTAGGTGATGTTGGGTTGGGGGTGGGGTGGGGAGAAATTTTTGTACATTTATTTGTTCTTGCTACATTTTAAAAATAACATTCCTTTGTAAAAGCTAATAGATTTGAAGTGGAAAAATAAAACTGGGGTGCTAGTTGTAACCCCCCTAACATTTTGGGAAGGCGCAAAGCAGGGAGGAGTCTGAGCCAACATCAGAGAAAAGAGATTTCTGAACCCTGAGGATCTATTCCTCAAGTCTAACTGGCTCTCAGAAAGCAAGGCCAGAGCATAAGTGTTACAGTTAAATGCCCTTAGTTCTTAATTAATGTTTTTTTTTCTGCTTGGCTAGTAAAAGATCACCTATGGGAGCTTGTGAGATGTAGATTTGAGCAAATGCTGACCCACACCCACATGTCTCAATCCCTAGGGATGGGATGTGAGGAGCTACATAAGAAAGCAGATAAAATTACTTTTAACGAAATAACAATGGCTGACATTTACAAAATATTTTAATGTTTTCTCATTTAAGCCTCATCACAACTCAATGAAGTAAGTACTATGGGTATTATTCTCATTTTTCAGATGAGTAAACTGGAACTCCGGTTAAATCACATGCACATGTTCACACAATATCAATGGGAGGTGGGATTCAAACTCAATTAGTTCATCTTGATTCCAGGTCCAATACTTTATCCACTGTATGATACAAAGTGTGCTATAACTACTTCATTCATCTTATAAGCCACATTTATGACAGAGCAGAGTACTCTATTTTTATGTGCTGTATATACATTTAATCACACCCTGCACTATGCTTTTGTTAATATGTATGGTCCATGTAAGTCCATAAGAAGTAGAGCATAATTTTACTATTTTTAAATGATTATTGAAGTTTCTGGATGGAATATTTGCTCTTATATTGTTAATCATATCTATGATTTGAGGCTTGGTCAGAAGCACAACTTCCAATTTTGCTATTATTATTTTGGAAAAACAAAAATTCACTTTACACATAGTTAGCAAAAATGCATTGTAATAACAAGTGGGAACAATATTTAAAAACAAGTACTACAAGAATTCAAGTGAGAAAGACAACTGGAGTTTAGTATGATTCAAAAAGATTTCCTAGAGGAAAAGAAAATTGAACCAACCCTTGAAAGCTACAAGAAACTAGGATAGGCTATAAAATGACAGTTCTGGTTTACCATCTTTGCATCACACCACTTACCACAGATGAGTTCATATAACCTCAACTTTCAAGTTTAACCCTACTCCAACTCTGTACCAATAGAGTCCCTAGATGAAGTAAATACTAAGGACTCCCAGATTCAAAGCTTAGGAAATGATACCAAGTAGGCTTCCTGTAATGCTCCCCTGAAACTCTACCACATGCTTCATGGTAGAAACTTACCCGAAGAAACCTAAAGGAGAGTGGGGTTATATTTAGTCTCTAATCCCTGGCCCACCATTTGATTGAGCTATAGTACTCAGATAAAGTGCACAACACAAGTTCAAGAACAGACTAGATTGACTACAGTGGAGGATTCATACTGAAGAGTAGTGGGAAAATAAATATGGAAATGGAAGTATGGGATCAGACTATGGGAGATCTTGAGTTCCAGGTACAGGAATTTAGATTTTATCCAGAGGTAAATGAATCACTCTGAATAGAAAAGAAAACATTGTAAAGGTGATGTTTAAGAAAGAGTAATCTAATATTAATGTATAAAAGGAAACAGAGGCTAAAGACAAATAACTAAATTAAAAGATTATTAAGAATAAATGGATCTTTTCTTAATAATGCCCATCTGAGACTAAGAGCCAGCATCATATGTAATGGAATAAATTATAGGTCTTTCCAATAAGATCAGGGGTAAATCAAGGATGTCCATGATCACCACAATGGTATAAATGTTAGATATAGCAGTAAGGTAAGAAAAAGAAGTTGAAGAAATAAACATAGGCAAATAGAAAACAGAATTATTGCTTTTTACAGATGATATATGACAATGTATTGAGAAAACAAAAAAGAGTCAAGTAACAAATTAATTGAATTGGTTGACAAGACCAAGAATATTAAGCATTTTCTCCAATCCTCACAAACTCTCAAAACTCCCCTATGAGAATTATATACAAGTACTAAAGCAATTGCAGTTGCCTCCACAGGCCAAGGCACCAATGATCCTAATAAGGCAACAAATGAATGAATTAATAGCAGAGAAAAATAATCCCTAATCCTCTCACTCAGCATTCCCTCCCTTACCAGTCCCCCCCCCCACTCTGATAGGGCAGCACAACTCAACTCATTAACTAATTCTCTGGGATCCACTCAGGGATTTCTTTGCTGATGCTTTAGTCTTTGCCTACATACCCTGCCGTGAACTTCACCCCACCATACTGTGATGAAAAGAAGTAGATCTCAGTTTGGTCCATTTCCCTTGGGGAGGAGCGAGAGGTATAGAAAAAGTGAAGGATGTTCTGCTTAGGTTGGCAGTGAGCTGTATCAATAATACTAACCCAGAGAGCTAGAAAAGAAGGAACTGGGGAAATGTGACAATGGGTGGAAAGGATGATATACACAAAGCTTGAAGGAAAGAGGACTGATATCTATCAATTCTGTCCCCGCCCCCCCCCCTCCCCAGGGACTGAGGTCACTGATAACTGAATTCTACAACACAGAAAGAAGATGACATCCAAATCCCCAAAGGAGCTGTCTTCAAAGAAGAAGGAGTCAGAAAGTGGGGGAAAAGACTGAAATTATCAAGGATCTCAGAACCCAAAAGTAGAAGAAAAGATTAAGAAGAAAAAGAAAAGAAGAAAAGACTAAGACATCTAAATGAATCCAAACATATCTAAATAATATTGAAAATATGGCAATGAACCAAGACCTGAAGAAAAGGACCCTATAGGTTCCCCCCGGAAAACATCAGAACATTCCAGAATAGCTCAAGAGAGAAACAAAAATCTTAACAGAAAAAGTTAGAAGGAAACAAATGACAGAACGTATGGCCTACACAGAAGAAATAATTAGCAGAATAAATAAGAAAAACTTCAATCCGTAGTGCTCTCTCCAAAGAAGTGCTGAAGGGTCACAAGTGGAAAAAGTTTAAAAAGCTCTGAACTAGAGAACTACTGACTAGGAATACAGATATATAGAAATAAAGGTCAATTTGGAATAAAAGAAGCAAAATGCAATACATCAAGCAAAATAAACTGAATGTTAAAGTCAGAGTGTGAAGAGAAAACTTAAGGATCAGAAACCTCCCAGAAGAACATGACAAGTTAAAAAATCTAGACATCATAATGCAAGAAATAATACAATATGGGTAGAGCTAGGGAAGTTAGGAAGTAGGTTAGGTTTCTGGGGAAAAGAAAATACCTTTAGTTCTGGATATACTGAGTTTCAAATGCCAGTGGGCAACCTAGAGATGTCCAGCAGGCATTTAATGAGGTAGAAATAGAGATCAGGAACGAGAGAAATGAGGACTGGATATGTAAATCTATATAAAAATAATAATTGAACCCATGGGAGTTGATGGAATCACCGAAAGAGAGTGTCTAGAGAGAAAAGAAGAGGGCCCAGGACAGAGCCTGGGAATAAGAACATGGATAGGATGAGGATCGTGATCCAGTCAAGGAGAGTGAGGAAGGAATGATAAGTAACATCAAATGCAACAGGTCAATGAAATTAAGGACTAAAAAAAAAAAAACCCAAAATATTAAATTTGACAAATGGGAGGTCACTGGTGGCCTTCAAAAGGGCAGGTTAGGTTTATGAGGCAGTGAAGTGTAGTTAAGAATTTAATGGGAACTGAAAAAATGGAAAAAAAATAAAAATGGATCTAAAATATGGCAAAGAAAGGAAGGCAAGAATAAGGATGATATTTGAAGGATACAGAAAAGAAAATCGCATGATGGAAACAAAGTGGTATTGTAGGAGAAGGTTCAGAGAGAGCATTTCTCCTCCTCTTGAAATAAATTCAAAGTCTTTGTTTAACTGCTCTCACTTTCCTTTGTCTTGCTGCTAATGTTGGAAGTGCTGCCATGTTGCCCACTCCATGCATACAGTCAGGCTTTTATTAAGCTTTACAAGGTACTACCACCTCACCCACAGACTCAAGGAAATATAAAACTGAAAGTAATTAGTGTCACCTAGTCCAACCCAAACTGAACAGTAACATGTTTATTAATTACAGACTGGTCAACTACTCCCCACTTTAAAATGGCCACTGCCTCCTAAGGGTTGTCCATCCATTCTAATTATTAAGATATTTTTCCTAACATTGAGCCAAACTCCACCTCTGAAACTCTCTCATAATGATCCTAGCATTCTGCCCTTAAGGGCCAAAAAGAACAAGTCTAATCCTTTTTCTCCATGATTGGCTTTCAAATATTGAAGATAGCTATCACAGCCCCCATGAGTCTTCTCACTTCTTATCGTAATTATTTAAGCACCTGCAATGTGAAAAAAAAAGAGCCATGCAAAAGTATGCAAAGACAAAAATAGGCAGTTTCTTTCCCCAAAAGACATAAATTTTATAGGTTAAATATGCCCAGTTTTTTTTTTAGGCAATTGGGATTAAGTAACTTGCTCAAGGTTACACAGCCAGTTATATTTTGTGTGCGTGCTAAGTATCTCAGGCAGGAACTGAGCCCCCAACCCAGTTGTTTTAAATGGTCTTTGTGCTAAATTCCCAAAGTGAATACCACCTCCCTGGGGGACAATGGAACAATCCAGGGGGTGGTAATCGCCTCAGGTGCAATTTGGGGGTGTTGAATAAAAATAATGGAGCTGTGGAAACATAAGAAAAAAAGAGAGAAGAAAATTTTGAAAAACCACTCATATATGTTTCATCTGTTGGGTAACAGAGTTAAATCATAGTGATTATATTATTTTCCATATAAACACACAAAATGTTGGCAGGCAAGCAGATGTGCAACAGCATATTGGCAGGACTATGTGCATGTAATGACTCATTTACATGACAATACTATTCAGTTACATGATGCGATACTGCATCATCAAAATTTCAGCACAGGAAAAAAATCCTACAAATGTACAATAAATTATTAAATTTAAGATGCATCATTATCTTTAAAATATTTTATACATTTTTTAAATGACACAAATTAAAAAAAAATTAAAGTGTTAAAGAAAGTAGTTTTCCAGTAGGGTGTTGAGTAATTTTTTATTTTTTGCTTTTTGGAGGGGGAAGGTAGGGCATCTGGGGCTAAGTGACTTGCCCAAGGTCACATGGCCAATTTTTGTGTTAAGTGTCTGAGGCTGGATTTGAACTCAGGTCCTCCTGACTCCAGGACCAGTGCTCTATTCCCTGCACCACCTAGCCTCCCCAAGTAATTTTTTTAAAAGGGGCAGTAAGCCAAATAAATTTAGGAACCTCTATCGTAGAACATCGTCTCCAGCCCCCTCAAAAATCTAGCCCTCTTCTTTTCAACATGCTTAAGATTAGCAAAGTTGTTGTTATATAGCATCCAAAAGTGAATATGATATTTCACATACTGTTTAATCAGGGTAGCAGAAAGTAAAAACACCACATATCTTGTTCTAGACATTCAACTCTTAACATGATCTAAGATGGCATTAACTTTTTGGGAATGCCATGTCATATGGTTGACTTATATTGAGCTTGCAATCCCTAAAACTCCCAGTTGTTTCTTTGTTTGTTTCCATATCAGTTGTTATCTAGACATTCCTCCTTTCCTCCCCATCCTATATTTGTGTGGTTGATTTTTGAACCCAAATGTAGGACCTCCCACTAATCTCTAATAAATTTCATTTTATTAGATTTGGCCCACTATTCTGACCTGTCAAGAACTTTTAAATTCCTCATTCTGTCAACCACTGTATTAACTGTCCCTCCCAGTTCTGTATCATCTGCAAATTTAGGAAGCATGCGGGCCATCTATGACTTCATCGAAGTCACTGATAGCAACACAAGGTTAAGGAAAGAACCCTGAAGCATGCCATTCGAAATTGTTTCCATTAGCCTATTAATGATTCTTTGGGTTTAAGTGCACAACCACTTTCAAATCCACTTCTTTTCATATTTTCCAACAAGGACAGTATGAGACTTTCTCAAATACTTTGCTTAAATTCAGATATGCTCTGTCTACAATATATCCATGATCAGGTAAGTAAATATCATAAAAGGAACCTACCCACAAGAATGTGTTGTCTTATAATGTTCAAAGCATGCATGTTTCTAGGTGATACATGTACAAAAAAATTGATGAAGCTAGATAGCCCTTAATGACCACTGCTTCCCTTTGTAAATGTTCACAAACCATCAAATTAATATGCTGTAGAATTGTGATGGGAATCAAAGTCAAGCTCACTGGCTTTAATGAAAAAAAAAAAACCTTTTCTGAAAAATTGACCATTTGCTCTTCATTAGTCCTATGGGACCTTTCCCATTCTTCCAAAGATTGCTGTCAGTGGCTCAGTAATCACATCAATGGTCTGGAATTTAATTTCTCCAGGACTGTTTATGTGAACTCCTTGAGGGCAGATAGGTCTCTCTTACCATCTCTTCACTTATCTTGGATTTCAACTTCCTACTAAAAGTGAAAAATAAAAAGTCTGAGACATAATTTCTAAGTAATTAATCATTTAATTAATTATGGCTAGTGAATAATTAATAAAAAGGTTGGTCATTTAGCCATCTCTCATGAACCAAAGATGGATCATGGCGGCCCATTGATGCCCTTGGAAAAGTGGCAATCTGATAGGTGGCAATCAACTCTGATTGGTTAACAATGAATAAGAAGAAATAATGTTATATTGAGAGGTGGACCTATTCTAATGAAACTCTAAGAAAGGCCTCTAGGAGGTAACACTTAAACTTTAAAAGATTTAGGGCTTCCAAAAGACAGAGGTCAGGAGGAAGGGTAACCTAAGCATGTGAGACAACCTGTTCAAAGACAGACGGGTAGAAGATAAAGTGTTTGGTACCCAGAAGAGTAAATTTAAAGTTTGCAGAGCACTTTACATATAGTTGATCATTACAACTCTGTAAGAAAGGTAGTCCAGGTACTATCAGTCCCATTTGAGGAAATTTTTCAGACTCAAAAAAATTTGATTTTCCCAAGGTCACAGGACTTGAACCCAGTTCTCTGGTTCCAAATGCAATTTGCTATGATATATCCATCATGCCATGAAGTGCCACCAGCCAACCAAGCTAGGAAGGCTCTGAGTATGGACTCAGTAAAAGTCTAGATCTCTCTAATCCAAAGTATACACTAGGCTAAATTCAGATAAACTGATCAGGTTGGCTACAGGGTGAGGAATTTTCAGTCACAGGAGTTCTTTAACACTGTTTACTAAAGTCATAAGGAAGTTGCAGCTTGAATCAATGAAAAGGATATCTATAACAAGGAAATAACAGATCTTGAAAAAAATATATACTAAAATGCATTTTAATAGCTAAACCAAAATATATACCACAGTTTCTTTCTGTGGCGAGCAGAAAAAGAGAAGAAATTAAGATTTCCAACTTCAATATATTTTAATAATTCATCTTTCAAAATATTATTTTTCGTGGGAAGAGGGAGAACATCATAGCAAGTTAAATATAAAATTATCCCAACTAATCACTGCTAGATACTGCTGCCAATTCAAGGTAGTGACCAGAATCATTCTGTGTCGTGAATATTTTTCCCTAGGAATTAAATGTATTTGAGAAATTCATTTTCTCTTCTTTATTTCTTTACCAAAAAAAGTGTTAAAAGACTGTCAGCCACCTCAAGAAAATGGCGGGAGAAATTATCTATAGCAATATGAGACCTCAGTGTTTAAGACCAT
Organism: Petaurus breviceps papuanus; assembly: GCF_028583685.1. Lineage (NCBI taxonomy): Eukaryota > Metazoa > Chordata > Mammalia > Diprotodontia > Petauridae > Petaurus > Petaurus breviceps. The sequence continues at coordinate 8,498,461 of NW_027187315.1, forward strand.
GAGAGCATGAAAGCTACCATTACTTACTAATGAAGTGAAATTATTCAAAAAGTAAACCAAAATAAGCAAATAAAATAGCCTTCCAAACACCCTTTATGAATCTAGTTTTTTTTTTTCCCAAATCTAATACAGGACAGTTACATGCAGTTTTCATCTATCAGCACAATCATAAGAGTAGAGTAATTTAATATATTCAATAATGTATTTAAATCAGTAAAGCTGAAAGAAAATTTTAAATCGATAAAAGCTGTATTATAGACAGCTTTTTCTCTGAAAGGCTTGCTTTTTCTCTCCAAATAATTCAATTCATAGCACCAATCAATTTTTAAAATATAAAATATTTCCAAAGAGTCAGTTACAACCCCTGATATAGTTGGGGAGGTGGAGTTAACTCAAACAGAACAGTTTGGAGAAAGGATTTGGGGTTATCTACTCCCAAACCAAGTATATCCAAGCAGACATCAGTATTTTTAATCTGATTTGGTGATAACTTGAGAGATATTTTAGAAATATCAGTGAGTCCACTCATACCACTCATACATAAGCACCAAAAAAAAAAAAAAAAGAAAATGCCAAACATTTGCGCTAAGCATATGCTAATCAATAGTTTAACAAGCAGTTAATATTGAATGACAAGAGGAAGGACCATTGGTAGGCAGGACCAGAGATTAAAGCAACAATCATGGCGGGATGGGGCACTCCCTCTATTTGGGGAGAGGAAAGACCAAAGGAGAACACATGGATGCACAAACTAAAAGGACAGGTTAATTTATTTAGAGCACTGAGACCTAAGGGCTTAACTAATATGGAAAAGTGAAGAGCAGGTGAAGAGGTTAGTAATTTATCAAGAAACAAAATACAGGGAGTACTGAGAGGAACTGATAATTTATATGACAGCCCCCAAAGTCCTTCTTCCCTCCCTAAAAAAATCCTCTGTATTTACTTTGTATATATTTTATACCTGCATATATGGGAATATATACCCCCAGTAGAATGTGAGTTCCTTCAGCGAAAGGTAGATTTCATTTTTATCTTTGTACCCCTAATACAATGCCTTGGGTGTAGAAGGCATTAAAAAATGTTTGGTGAGGTAAATTGAATTTCATTTTTATGAGAGTTGCATACAGGCATCCTGAGCTACAAATAACTTCTCGAGATTGATGTGGCCCTAAATGATCTGCCAGAAGGATACTCGAGGGAATATGAAGTCTTTATCAAGAAATTGAAGAATTCAGAGGCACAGGTTGTGATTTTCTCATTGTTCCCAATCTGTTATGGGACAAAACTGCCCCCGGGCCCTGATTGGCCTCAGCTTCCCAGACGTGGCTTCCTTCCCCAGCTCCTCAGTCAACATGGGGAAGGCCCAGGAAAACCTGCCTGATTGATTTTTGCCTCCTTGGTGCAGCTTCCTAGTTACCTAAGAGAATCGAACGTCCCAGCCATTTAGAGTCTGGACCTTTCAGGCTTGGTGGATGCCAAAGACCATGCAAGTTACAAAACTCTGATGACTTATATTGACCACACATGTTTCCAGATTGGGGTGGGGGTGGAGGGAAACCACTTCCAGAGAAGCTAAGGGTCACTGTGTCCTTGTTGTGTATTCTTATTGTGTGTTAGGACAAAGTAAACCTCATTTGTTAAATATTTAATGACTTGTGAGGGTCTAATTTCACAGCAACACTAAACCCAAACTAAGAGGATGCAGAGGAGAGCCTACATAACAACTGAAGGCAAAAGCTTCAGATGAGAAAAGTAGAATTAGGATATGAACAGCCTGTTAGAAGGGCAGTATCTTGAATTTCTGGACCATATGCTAAAACTACAAAAATAATGAATGTACTCTTGGCCATTATGGAGTGCATATAACAAATGTATTTGCTCAGAATCTTGCCAACCCAATCCAGAGGGCTTTAAACTAAAATGGTAGGGGTAAATAAGCCTTCTACATATGACATATACATAAATATACACATACTTATTTATATAGAGAAATACATGTATACATACACACAAAGGAATTTAAACTGAAAAGGTAGGGGAAGGAGAAAGCTAATTTTACGCATATATGTGCTATACAGGTTCCAGTGGTTGTTCATGCTTTGTATTTGAAGAGGACCATCACAATGATTGGGATCAAAGTACAGTATGTTTGACAGTGGTTGATCAGTCCAATATAAGCTCACAAGGCTCTACCACAGGTTGGGCATAAATAGTCCATTTGAACATTTGGAATAGAGATGTCTCTAGGTTTGCTCATCTTACATTTCCTTTCTGCTACTGTTATTCTGCTTTGCTCATGAAATATAGCACTTTCTTTGATGTGGGCATAACATGCTGGGTGGTCCTATGCCAGCATCTCCTATGTCTCACAATCAACAGTAAAGTTCTTGAGAGAAACATTCAGAGTGTCCTTATATCACTTCTGACCTCTGTGTGAGCACCTTCTTTGTGCAAGTTCTCCATAAAAAATAGTCTTTCAGGTAAATATATGTTTGGTGTTATGTTACCAGCCCAAATGGAGTTGTGTTCTCTGCAACAAAGTTTGAATGTCTGGCAGTTCAGCTTGGGAAAGGACCTTAGTGTCAGGTACCTTATCTTTACAGGTGATTCTCAGAATCTTCCCAAGACAATTCAAAAGGAAGTGGTTCAGTTTTCTGGCATGGTGCTGGTATACTGCCCAGGTCTCACAGTGAAGTCAGCACAATGGTTCATAGTATGAAGTAGACCTTCATACTGATAGGCATCCTATACACCTTATCTTTCAGAGTCTCCCAAATACTGAGCTAGCTCTGGCAATGTATATTGTAAACACTCCTTGGAAGGTATACTGCCAAGATAAATTAATTTATCCACAACATTCAAAATTTTTCTATGTGCTATCTCGAATGGTCCCACACATGGATTGTGTGGTGCTGGCTGATGAAGAACTTGTTTCTTTGGTGTTGATTGTCAGGCCAAAATTAACACAGGCAGCAGAGAATCAATCCATTAGCTGTTGCATCTCAATTCAGAAGCTCCATTGAGTGCACAACCATCTGTGAAGAAAATATCACACACCAACCCTCTTCCACTTTAGTCCTGGCTTGTAGTCTTTTCAAGTTAACCTGTTTATCATCAGTGTAGTAGCTGACCTTGATGCCGTTTTCATCCTCATTGAAGGCATCTGACAAGATTGCTGAAAATAACATGCTAAAAAACATGGGAGCAAGAACACAACCCTGCTTCACTCCATTGGTGTCCAGAAAAGTGTAAGAGTATTGTTCCTTATCTCAAACTAGTGCAAGCATGCCATTATGGAACAGACATACTGATGAACTTCTCTGGGCAACCAGCAATAAACTGTTCACCCACAGAGAAGGGTTCTAATCTGTTGACATTGAATCTCCTGACAACTATCTTGCCTTGGGGCTGCTGCTTTTGTTGAATGCAAATGCTCAGCTTGAAGAAAATAAGTCTATGATTGGTCCAGCACTCTGCGCCACACTTAGCCTCTGTCACTCTCACATCCTGCCTATCTCTTCTCCTTATAATGATGTAGTTCATTAAATACCAGTGTTTGCTATAAGGGTGCATACATGATGTTTTGTTGAATTTAGTAAACAGAAGAGAGTGCTAATGAGAATGTCATGAGATGTACAAGTCTTCAACAGTATGCGACTGTTGGCTGTTGCTGTTGCTATTTCCAATTCCATTTCTCCCAAGGACTCCCTGCCATGTCTGATAGTTTGTGTCTACTGTGGCATTAAAATCACCCAGAATTAAAAGCTTATCCTCTTTCGGCACATTGATGATAAGGATCCCCAAACATTCATGAAATTTTTCTTTGACCTCATCAGGGTTCATCATGATGGGAACATATGCAATGATTATGTAACAAGGTGTTTTCCTGAATGGCAATCTCAATATCATGAGCCCATCATTCAGTCTTTCTGGGAGGCATACAAGCTTGTTAACTAAATTAGATTTGATTTTGAAATGTATGCTAGCTTCACAGTGCTCTCCATCACTGCAGCCACTCCAGGAAAAAAAAACAAACAAACATGTATCCATCTCTGACTTCAGTAAGCTGGCCTTTGTTTGCCAGCCTTGTTTCATTCAGAGTTGCTATTTGGATGTGATACCTGTTGAGTTCTCTCACAAAAAGAGCTGTTCACCTTTCAGGTCAGCACATGCACATTCCATGTACTAAAGGTGAATAAAATCACCTTCACAAAAATTTTATACATTTTTTGTGTGTTTTGACCATAGGGTGGGATCCCCACCTGCTACAGTAAGCAGGCCAAGGTTGGGTGAAACAGGCAATTTTTAGAGCACCTTTCCTAAGTCCTTCCTCATGTGAGGAGGTTAGCAGTGAAGTCCTGTACATACTATATGTACCATACACACACACACACACACACATATGAAGATACATATAATGTGTGTGATATTAGATACAGTAGGAGCAGTTACAATATAAGAAAAAGAAAAATGGCAAAGATACAAAAAAAAACTTTATCATGAGATAAAATTGACTATCAAAGGATGCCAGGTACAGCTACATGCTGATCAGATGGGGTGCCAGTCTTCAGCTGTGGGGGAGAAGAAGCTAGCACATGCCTGGTGAGTTGTGGTAGCTGAGAGGCACTTGCAAGAGAGCAGAGTCTCTGGTTTCAGCTCCAGGGCATAGAAAAGGGTGAAGGTGAAGTTTGCAGCCACCAGAGGGACCACTAGGAGCAGGACAGTCATGGCTAAGGGCCCTAGCCATGGCTTCAGGGTGGAAAGAAGTGCCCAAAGTTGGGCCCCAGGACCAGAGCTCAGAAAGTAAGAGTAAGAAGGACCTGTGGCTTGGGTATCATTCCCCACACCTCAGGACTAAAACTTGATTATAATAGCTACTAAAAATAAAATAAAAATGAGTAAGCAAAGGAGGAAGAACCCAGCCATAGATAGCTACTATAGGGACAGAGAATATATGAGTTCATATTCATAGGATAATAGTGGAGCTAAAAAACAGTTGCTCTTTTTTCAATGAGAAATGTCAAATGGTCACAAGCCTAAAAAGAGTTTTAGGGAGAACTTAAAAAGGATTTTAAAAATCAAGTAAGAGAGATCAAGGAAAAATCATTAAAAAAAAAAGAGAGAAATCCAAGAAAATCAAGAAAATTATGAAAAGAAAGTCAATCAACTAGAAATGGAGAATCAAAAATTTAAGGAAGAAAATAATTCCTTCAAAACCAGAATTGGGCAAGGGGAAGCTTGATGACATTATAAGACGACAAGAAATAATAAAACAAAATCAAAAGAATGAAAAAATAAAGAGAATGTGAAATACCTCATTAGAAAAACAACTGCTCTGGATAATAGATCGAGGAGACACAATACAAGAATTTTTTCGGGACTGCCCGAAAAATATTATCAAAAAAAAGAATCTTATTACAATATTATAAGAAATTATCAAGGGAAATTGCCCTTAAGTTCTACAACAAGAAGACAAAGCACAAATGTAAAAAATCTACCAATCACCACCTGAAAGAGATCCCAGGAAAAAAAATTTATAGGAAAATCATAGCCAAGTTTCAAAGTTCCTAGGTTAAGGAGCAAATACTGCAAGCAACAAGAGAAAAAAACAATTTAAATATTGTGGAGCTACAATAAGGATTACACAAGACCTAGCAGCTACTACATTAAAGGAGTATAAGTCTTCAAATACTATGTTTCATAGAGCAAAAAGAGCTGGGTTATGACCAAGGGTAATTTATCCAGCAAAATTATACATAATCCTGAATGAAGAAAAAAAAAAGGACATTTAACAAACTGAAAGAATTTCAAGTATCTGTGACAAAAAAGGAGAAGTTAATGGAAAATTTGATATATAAGATTGAGGAGAAATGTAAGGTAAACATTAAAGATCAATTATATGGGTCTCAATAAGGTCAAATTGTTTACTTCTTATATCATACACACACACACACACACACACATATATGAGTTGTCAGTACTCTTCAAAGAAAGGCTTGGGCTAAGTGGTATATGATAAAACTGTAGAAAAAATAAAAAGGACTAATTTCATACAAATGCATGAAAGGAAGAAATGATACAGAAGAAGTGGGGGGGGAAGGGTGGGTAGTGCTGAAATCTTTATTCAGGAATGGGTTAAAGAGGGAACAACATTTATATGTAGAAGGGTATAAAAGTCTTCAAAATTTAGAAAGAAATAATAGGGTGAGGGGATGTTGCGGGGAGAAGATAAGGGAGAGGGCCATGGGTAAGTTAAGGAACTGGAGTATAAGGTAGTGGGTAGAAGTGAGTTAGAGGAATGAGAGAAGATAAGGTAAATAGGGTTAGAAGGATAGTGAGGAAAAATAGGAAGGAGAGAAACACAAGTAATTATAACTTAGAATGTGAATCCAATGAATTTACCCATATAATAGAAATGGATAGCAGATTAAAAATCTGAATTTAGCAATATGTTGCTTTCAGGAAATACAATAAAATTCAGAAGTACAAAGATAAAATTAAGGGTTGGAGTAGAATGTATCATGTAAAAAAGCAAAGGTAGTAATCATGATCTCAGGCAAAGTTAAAGCTAAAATAGATTTAATTAAAAGAGAAAATAGGGAAATTACACTATGTGTCAGTAATATTATTCAATCTTATTTTAGAAAATTTAAAATAATTAGACAGTATAAAATACCTGAGAGTGTACCTGCCAAAACAGACATAGGAACTATATGAACACAAACATAAAAGACTTCTTACACAAATTGAGTCAGATTTAAATAATTGGAGTAATAGTAATTGTTCGTGGGTAGGTAAAGCCAATATAATAAAAAAATTACAACTTTACCTAGCTAATCTATTTATTCAATGTCATCCCAATAAAATTACTAAAAAATTATTTTGCTGAGTTAGAAAAAAAAATAACAAAGTTCATTTGAAGGATCAAAAGGTCAGGAATTTAAAAGAGACCAGGGAAAGAAGATGTAAAGAAAGGAGATTCAGGAGCAACAAACTTTAAATGATACTATAAGGTAAGAGCACTGTTAAAGTATAGAATGTATAATTTCAATTATTTTAAATTAAAATTTTGTTGTATAAATAGAACCAATATAGTCAAGAATGAAGGAATGCAAAAAATGGAGGGAAACTTTCATAGATAATCTCTCAGATAAAATGTGGTTGTGTTGGAATACTGCTGTGGTATAGGAAATGATGAGCTAGTTGGGACAAACACGGAAAGACTTGGACCTGTGACGGAAGATACCATTCACCTACAGAGAAAAAGATGATAAGTGGAAATATGCATTGTATGGTCTCATATATATGTGTATGGGTGTATATGTGAACATATGTATATGTTTATAAATATCTGCATATATGTGTGTATATTTTGCACATGTATATGTATGTGTATATATATGTATATGTATATATCCAAGTTTAATTGTAGCTTTCTTTAGGGCAGGGAGAGGGGAAAGGGAGGGAGAAAAAAATAAGTAAAAGTGCATAGCAAAGAACAAAAGAAAACCTAGCTGGACAGCTTTGAAAACAATGTGCAGTGTTTATTATATAGGTTTTCTTGAAATGGAAATTTATTGTTTTATATTGAAGCCTCTCTTATGTTCTGATGTGTACATGGATTTTTTTTCCTTTTCTCTTTGCATTTGCTTAAAATTAATACTATAGTTACTAATAAGTAAACAAAGACTTTTCTAAAAGGGGTTTGTAGGTAACAATATTAGAAAGCCAGACTCTTAGTGTCACCCCTAAAAACCTAAGGGGAGATAATAGTCATCTACCTTCTAGGAACCTCACCACACTGATTGGGGGGGGGGGGGCTCCGTTTGAGGAGTGGTCTTGAAGGAGGTACTTGAAGGAGGTAACATCAGGTTTGCAAAACTGGTGACCAAAAAAATAATGGAAAAGAGAACTGAAACAGCAAAGTTTGGAAAAGAAGCGAACTGAAGGGGATTGGGGGGGGAGGGGGGAGTTAGTTCTGTTTTGGATATTTTGTATGTATGAGACATCTGATTTGAAATGTCTGATACATAGTTGATCTAGGACTAGAGTGTAGGAGAGAGAACAGGTGTGGACACAACACATCTGAAAGTCATCAAAAAGATAATTATGGTGATATGAGCTGAAGAGATCAAAAAGAGAAAGGGATAGAGGAAGAGGAGAACCCAGAATTGAGGCTTGAAGTTTACTTATAATTAGAGGGAAAGATATGGATGCTATTGCAGTAAAGTCCCTTTTAGAAAATATTTATTATAAAACAAAGGAATTTTTGCTATGAAAGTAATTGCTGCATAAACTGCAAAGTACTATAAAAAATGTGAACTATTAAGCTATCATTATTTATTACTAACTAACTACAAATCTTTGGGCAAGTCATTTCAACTCAATTTCCACAGAAGTAAACTTGAGAGTTTGCTAGTTAAAAACTAGATGTTCTTCGAGGTGACTTCTACCTCTAAAAGTCTATGAAACAAACAAGAATCTATGATGACTTTGGATGCATTTTATGTATTATTATGACCTTCCTAACACATGAAATATGAATGAGAAAGACAAAATTTGTTGAAATAAGAAGGAAGTGATTCCACATAATCAATAAAATAGATTACTCCAACTCAGTCTGAGGTAAACATTTTTTAAAATACCTGACTTGTCTGAGTGAGAAAATATAAATTGAAAGCAACATAGATTCAAAAACGAAAAGAAAAAAATTGTTTTTTTATCAGTTTTATAATTTCTGGTTGTAATAACATGTCCCCCAGGAGGAATTCCATAATCACTGCTAGGAAGGAAAATGAACATCTCAATACTCCACCAGTCAAGCTTTTTATACAGCAGAGCTGCCATACCAATGTAATGGGGGCTGCATTGGAATACATGCTATACTGCATGTGTGGGGATGGGACTCAAGGGGAATCCCCTTGGAATGTGCCCTGAGCTGTTCTGGCTGCTTCTAGGTGGTTGTATGTAATGGAGTACATTAGGATTTGGATATTTTGGGATAATGACTTTTACAGGTCCCTTGATCTCATGATGGAGGCAAGGCGTGTCTGCACCAAGAAGACTGGTCCCTGACACAAGAAGAGCTACCCACTAGGTAGTCCTTAAAAGGGGGGGCACTTTCCCTTCCTTTCTCCAGAACAAAAATCATGCAAGTAGACCTTTCTGGAATTTCCCATGAGAGAAAATCCATGTTCCCCCCCACCTTGGCTATATGAAAGACATATGCAGACAGAAGAAAGCACATACCCTGCCTATGCAATCTTGAGTACAGGTCTTAGGGTTGCCTCTGCTATTCTGTTTTTCTCATGGGTACAGGTGACTGAGCAGCAAGTCTAAGACGTACAGTTCCATACTCAGTGCTCTGGGATGCTCAAATGGTATCAAATGGATTCTGGGAGGAGCCCTTTACAACTACTAGAATGTTACTTGGAGGAAATGACCAGCGGCAGGAGGACAAGTCCCAATCCCTGGCCAGCCCTGCCAGAAGATAAGGCCCTCAAGGGAACAGCTTGATTAGTACAATGCTGCAGTGAAAGTGAAATACCAATTCAGTAATCCTGCAAAATCCATCATATATCTATAAGTACCAAAGCTCCCCAATATGAAAGTTATATACAAGAGGTAAAACAGTTGAAGCTGCCTCAACAGGCCAGGGTGCCAATAACCCTAATAAGACAACAAGGCAAATGGATGAATTAATAGCAGAGAAAGATGATCTCCACCTTTGATTTTAAGTTGTTCAGTTGTTTCAGTCATTTCTGACTCTTCATGACTCCATTTGGGACTTTCTTCACAAAGATACTGGAATAATTTGCTATTTCCTTCTCCAGCTCATTTTATACACAAGGAAACTGAGGCAAACAGGGTTAAGTGACTTGCCCAGCGTCATACAGCTAGTACCGTGTTTCCCCGATTATAAGACCTATCCCGAAAATAAGCCCTCCCCTTACTGTGTACAATTCCTCTAAAATAAGCCCTCCCCCGAAAATAAGCCCTATTGAGATTGCTACTGTAGTGAAGGTGATCCCCTGCGCTACACGCTACATTATGGTACCCTCTGTATGCACCGTTCCCTCCCCCCCCCCCGCACGCCGCTCTCCGAGCTGCATCCAATCAGAGCTGCAGCAGTGAGCGCATCATCCTGTTCTTCCCCAGTGATTTGCTTGCTGGCGCCATTGAGAGCAGTGCTGTGAAGGAGAGCTGAGGCAGGACAACATAAGCCCTCCCCTGAAAATAAGCCCTCTGGAGTTTTTCTTTACAAAAAAAATAATAAGACAGTGTCTTATTATCGGGAAAACACGGTAAGTGTCTGAGGTGGAATTTGAATTCATGAAGAGGAGTCTTTCTAACTTCATGTCTGGTACTCGATTCACAGCGCCACCTAGCTACCCTACCTATAAGTTACTGCTGCAGTTTTTTGTCAGTGTGCACTTGTGACTCTGCGGTGTTTTTAGAATGTCTCGTGTATAAAGTATATAAATAGCTTTTCTATAACTGACTTACATTGTACATTGAATGCCTTTCCATTCCTTGCTTGGGGGCAACCCTCAACACAAGCCAAACTTAAGCTTCAAGTAATTCTTTCTGCAGTAGTGATGTAAAGAGGCAGAGAGTCCAAGAAAGAGAGCCTGAACCCCTATCTTTAGGGGCTCAGACCCCCACCCCAGGATTGAACCCAATCTATATACATAGGTCAAGAACTATAAGCCCCTTGAAAAGGTAAAGGGAGAGCACCCTGGCCCCACCAAATGCATCAGCAGTCTGGTATTGTACTGTTACTCCAAAATATGGCATGGTCATGTAGGTGTCCAGATATTATAAAACTGATAAAACTCTTCTTCTAACCTCCAAATGCTAGAGACAACTACCCAGAAAATAGTTGGCTTTGCTCAGCCTGATTCTTTATGACTTAGATAAGCTCTCATTTTCCTCTTATTAGATACATTGCCTTGGAAATAAAAAAGCTTCACAATATTAGGGATTTCTGGAAATCACCTTGTTGGGCAACATGAAATGCCTTATTCTGGTGAGTTAAGAGAGAGAGGAAAGGAATTTAAGGAAAGACACAAGAGGAACTGAGGAAAAGAAGAAAAGGAAAAAAAAAAAGAGGGGAAAGGCTACATGTTTGGTCCTAGCTAAGAGGTTTGCAGAGAATAGGAAAGCATGTCCATCATTCTCAAAATCCTCCAATACATATTTCACCACTGTTAAAATAAGAAATATTTTGTTGTACAATAGTCATAAGATCTTAGACTAATCTCTTGTTACAAGAGAACTCTCATGAAATAGGCAGAATTCTGGATACTAAAACCCTATAAAGTCATCCCAGAAGACATGTAAAATTCTCAAAAATGAAATTCTGGGAAAAAAATGAATTCTGATGAGAAGAAACACTGGCATGAGTTATAAACAGACTAATGTGGCCACATGGAGATCTTAACAAGAAATACAGATTTCAAAAAGTTACGTACAGAAGATGAAAGCAAGGTCAGGTAACAGAGGATGCTTCCAAAAATATGAACTAGTATAATAAGAACAGTATCAGGAGTGCTAATGCTCAAAATGATCTGAGGTTTACAAGGAAAGCTACAAAAAGGGAGTTTAAAGTTACACTGGGGAAAAGAAGTTCAAATAAAGAATAAGATACTTACTGTTCAAGGGGATGATACGACCTAACAGAAGATGGCTGAATGGAGAATGGATTGGAGTGGCGAGAGACTAGAGGTAGGCTGACCCACGTTGATGAGGGCCTGCACTAGAGTGGTGGTGGTGTCAGAAGAGATAAGCCAATGAATTCAGGAGATGATGCAAAGATGACACTGACAGGCCTTGGTAAAGATAGTGAAGAGTCAAGGATAACTCCTGGATCATGAACCTGAAGGACTGAGAGGGTAGTATTGCCCTCTACAGTAACAGAGAAGGTAGGAAAGGGGAAGAGTTTAAAGAGAAAGAGCAGTTCTGTTTCGGACACATTGAGTTTAATATGTCTATTGGACATCTAGTTGGAGATTGTCTGAAAGGCAGTTGGAGATAATAAAACTAGATGTCCACATAAAAGCAGAATAGGAAAGGTAGAGAGAATCATCAGCACAGGAGGCTGATAAAGCATCAAGAGTGGTGGTATAGAGGGAGAAGGGAAGAGGGCCCAGGAGAGAGTCATGGGGGACATTTAAGATTTGTGGGAGTGATCTGGATGAGGATTCAGCAAAGGAGACTGAGAGTGAGTGGTCTGACAGGTAGAAGAGGAACCAGGAGAGAGTAATGTTTTGAAAACCTATAGAAAAGAAAGAAGAAAGGGTGATCAATGAGGTCAAAGGAGGTGGAGAGGTTAAGAAGAATAAGGATTGAGAAAAGGCAATTCAATTTGGCAATTAAGAGATCACTGGTAACTTTGGAGAAAGAAACTTTGGTGGAATGATATTAGTCAGAAGCTGGATCATAAAGGGTTAAGAAGAGAGTGAGAGGAGAGAAAGTGGAGGCACCAATTGTAGTCAGCTTTTTCAAGGAGTTTAGCCACAAAACACAGAAGGAATATAGGAGGAGAGCTAGAGGAGATGTAATGATCAAGTGAGAGATTTTTGATGAGGAGGAATGTATGTGAAAAGTAGGGGAGAAGTCAGCAGACAGAGAGAGGCTGAAGATAAGTGACAGAGTGAGGGTAATGAAGCGGCACTCTGCTGGAGAAGATAAGACAAGATGGGACCTCCTGAGCAGGTCAAGGGTTATCCTTGATAAGGAGTAAGGCCACCTCTTCATGTGAGACAGGAGTGAAAGAGATAGTGGCAGAAGGTATATGAGTGATATGAAGAAGAGGGGAGAAGAGGGAGTTCATGGCAAATGACCTCAATTTTTGTCTGTAAAATTTGAAACAAGGTTCTCAGACAAGAGGGTGGAGAGAGTGTGAGCCATGGGCAGCTCAAGGAGGAATGAAAAGGTTTGGAAGAGCTACTATGGAGAGTGATATTGAGTTTATAAGGGAAGTAAAAAAGAACTGCCTAGCAGCAGTGAGGGCCCAGTTGAGACTGTGTAACATAAATTTGTTGTGGACTCAATTAGAACAGTTGCATGACTTTCTCCATCTTGATCACCCTTTCTTCTCTCTTTTCTATAGGTTTTCAAAACATCACTCTTTTCTGGTTCTTCTTCTACCTATCAGACCACTCATTCTCAGTCTCCTTTGCTGAATCCTTCCTCCATCTATGTTCAGCAGCACATGTGTTGCAGCAAAAATGGCAAATTGTGGGAATGATCCAAGGCTGAGGCTTAGCAGAGTGCAACTGGAAAAATGATAAGGGGATTAGCAACTCAAGAAACGAAGGCAATGTAGTGTTGAACTGATTCACTAAGGGATAAAGATGTGGAAAAGAAAACACAGTGGCTAGTGCAGGGGTAATGAGACTGGAGATAACTGAGGGATCAAGGGATTGAAGGTCACAGTGTGGATGAAGAGTATGGTTTGGTAAGGGATGGCATGAGAAAAGGTAGAAAGGCAATAAATTACAGCTGGATAAGGGGATGTGTATAAACGTGAATCTGGTACATTTGTGGGTGATGGCAAGATCAAGGGCATGACCATCTTTGTGTTTGGAGGAGGTTGGGAGCAGGAATAGCTCATGGGAAGTGAGCAGGGTAAGGAAAAGTGAGGGAAAGTCAACATGTATGCCAAAGTCCCCTAATATAAGAACAGGAGTTGGGGAGAAAAGAAAAATTGTAAGCCACATATTGAATTTTTTGAAAAAGAAAGGGAAGTAGACTGAAGGTCTGCAGATTTTGACTGAGTAGTAAAAATGAATTGCATGAAACTCAAAGGAATAGAGGTCACTGAATGATGGAGGCAGGGAGAAACCCTGGAAGTGGTCATGGGGAGCAAAGAATATTCCAACTTCCCCACCCTGACTAGTACGCCACAGGGAATGAGTGAAGGTATAGCCAGTACTAGAGAAGATGGTCACGTAGGTTGTGTTACCAGCAAGGAGTCAGTTTTCAGTAACAGCTAAAAGATGGAAGGACTGAAAGAGGAAAAGATTCAGGATGAAGGGAAGTTTGTGGCCTGTGGAACAATTCCAGAGGGCTCAATGGAAGGGGTGAGTAATGTTTGGTTTGAACATTGGGGTGAGAGCATTGAAGGGAACTGGGAATAAAGAATCAAGTGGAGAGGCATGGGAAACATGACCTTGGGAAATAATGACAGACAGAGGCTCAGAATGACTGGGATGTGCAAGGTATGACCAGGTGTGAAAATGTGCATCACTGAGTGGACAGTGGACAACACCACTCCTCTTCACAAAGGAGGCTGGAGCTCAGAGCAGTACGTGATGGAAGGCACACACACTGTCAGACAGGAGGCCAGCCCCATTTCCCTACTTCTCTTCCCTCTGAAGCGTGGAGATTAGGCAGCAAACAGTGTAGCGGGACATGGAACTTGAACCTGCACAGCTGGAAAAGGAAATTCCTTTCCCCACTGACTTTCCTCTTCCTCTTCCTTCAAGAGGCAGGCACAGAAAGACAGAAGACTTGAGATCAAAGGAAAGGGTGCTCCTCTTTGTACTGGAAGTTCTCCACATCACGGTTAGGAAATAAGGCTGGCAGCAGGATGGGGAAGTTGCCTTGAGCTGGCACAGATGGAGTCAGCCCAGCCCAGGCCCTTGCCTGGTCTTCCCACATGCAGCAGGAGATGGAGAGCTGATGACTGCAGGAAGGTCTCACTCCTCTTCTCACCTGAGACTGGAAGGAGATCAGGCAGTGAAGCAGGAAATGTCAGACTCTTGGCTCACAGAGAAGTTACTTTGGGGCAGAGGAAAGTGGTCCAGCCCTACATTACCTCCTTGTCATCTTCCTTTAGGGGACACACCTACAGCAGGAGATGAAAGGTGCCCATCAGAGAGAAATAATAGAAGAGGGCCCATGACAGAGCCTTAAGGTATACCCTTAGACAGAAGATGGCACAAAGATGGTGATCTAAGAAAGGAAAATTTCAGTGAGTGAATAAATGAATGAAAGAAAAACAAAATTATTAATCACTTTCTTTGCCCCACGGACTGAGTTATTACACGGACTGTGTATTAGTACACAGACTAAGTACTAGGGATACAAAAAGAAAGGGGTTAGAGAACCTCTACTCTCAAAGGGTTTACATTCTAATTGAGGGAACCAGAACAGAAAGGAGGTTTCAGATACAAGACAGATGAAAAGGACCAATGGCCCAAATGTAATGGGTGTTCCTGGAAAGCAGGGAATGTCTCATTTTTTTCTATTTGTATTACATATGTCAATAATTCATGGAGATAGGAGGAGAAGCAGAAGAGAACAGTGTCATTAATGCCATGGAAGAAGATTATTCAGAATGACACAGCCCACGGTTTAAAATACTGCAGAAATGTCAAGGATGAAGAGTGAAAAAGGCAAGGTTTCTGGTCTCCATTATAAGGGCAATTTCAGGGCATCAGTGGGGCAACAAAACATACTTGTAGGCGTTGAGAAGTGAGTGGGAGATCAGGCAAAGAAAGCAATAAGCATTGATACGTTGTTTTGTTTTCCTAAAAATTTGGCTTTGAAAAGAAAAATACGTCTGAAAAAGAGCTGGGGATTTTAGTGAACCACAAGCTTACTTTGACCACCTTCTTCAAGTACTTGAAAGGCTATCAAAAGGAAACATATTTCTTTTGTACATGCCTTCCTCCAGTAAAGGATCTTTATCCAAGTGCAACGAATTTTTTAAAATTTTTTTGTTTCTTTTTTCTCATGCTTTCTCCCACTGGTTCTAATTCTTCTTTACATATTATATGCCTTCTTGGGGTGGGGGGAGGGGAGGAATGGGGAGAAAATTTGTAATTCATAATCTTATGAAAGAGAATGTTGAAAATTAAAAATAATTTTTTTTTAAAGTGCAATGAATTTATTGCAGTATTTTTATCATAGATTAAAACTGGAATTGACCTTGAAGGTATAGTGCAGCCCCATAATTTTGCAAATGAGGATACTGAGGCACAGAGGTTAAGTGATTTGCCAGGATCATACAGTAAGTTCCAAAGGTGGAATACGGAGCCAGATCCTCTGATTCCAAAGGTTGCATGTCATTTGAATGCTGACTTGTGTTAGATTGAAAATGCTTTAGGAATTTGAAGAGGGAAATACTACTGAAGGGTGGGGCAGGGGTGGTGGTTAAGGGGGAGTCAAAGTTTTATAAAAATACCCATAAACACCATGTAGATTTGGGCAGGCAGTGAGGAGGCTAGGATAACCAGTAAAGGGCTTCAGAAGGAGCAGAGGATTCTGGGAGTCGTCAGTCGTTCTACAAGCACAATTGCTTTCTAAATGCCGCAGAGTGTGCATAGTGCTGGGAACAGAAAAAAAGGTGAAAACCAAAACCAATCCTAGTTCTCAAGGAGCTCACAGTCTAATTGGGGAGACAACACATAAACAGCTATGTACAAACAAGATGTGTAGAGGATATACTGAAGATAATCTCAGAAGGAAGGCATTAAAATTAACAATGAATGGGAAACACTTCTTGCAGCGGATAGGATTTTAGCTAGGGCTTTAAGGAAGCCAGAGAAGCCTAAAGGTAGAGATGAGGGGGTCTAGAATATTCCAGGCATGTGGGGGGCAGGAGGAAAGGGAAGAGGGGGGGCAATAGACAGAGAAAATGCTCAAAGTTGGGAGATCAATTGTATAGTACAAAGAACAGCATGGGGGTCGGAAGAAGATAAAATTAAATAAAAAATAAAAATAAATTTTTAAAAAGTGGAACCAGGTGATAGAGAATCTACATTGCTAATCTGAGATGTTTCAAGTCAATTCAATTCAACGAACACTTATTAAACGTCTTGCTAAGGCTCTAGAGAAACAAAGACAAAAATCACACAATCTCTGCCCTTCAAAAACAATTTATTTTTTGAATGGCTCAGGAAGCAGCTCTAGGCACCTTTGAACAACCTTCCCATTTGGGATCAAATTTAAAGGGCAATGGAGAGCTTTGTAGGTCAACTACATTTTCTAGTAAAACTATAACCCAGCAATTTAAAGGCAGAATTTCCAATAAGGAGATTTCTCCTAGTATAAAGGTTTCACTATATGATGACTGACAACTCTATAATTATACTATAATTTGTAGTCAAAAAAAATCAAAGGTGGGCTACTCTACAAAGTATATGGTAAAGCCAACTTTTAATTTATGTATTTCTCACATTCAGTGATTTGCCTGCATATATAAATAACATTTATAATAGAGGGTCTTACATAAAGGCCTAATTAAACAATTTTTCTTAATTACATATTTTGTCTCTTGAAAAAAATTAGTAAGTAGGGTATGCATCCAGTGATTCATCTTCACAGCATCACAGAATTTTGAGAATTGGCCAGGACCTCAAACCAGGACATAATCCAACCCAAACATGAAAGGAAAGCCTAGTACAGCTTACCTGATAAAGAGTCAACCACTCTCATCTTGAAGACCTACAAGGGAGGGGAACCCACTAAGTCTTTCAGTAGGGAAGGAGTATTTATAGAGCACCCACTACTATGCACCAAGTACTACGCTAAGCACTTTTATAAATATTATTTCATCTGATCCTCTAGAAGCAGCACACTCCTCTTCTGGAGAACTCTAATTAGGAAGTCTTTTCTGACATCAAGCCTAAATTTGCTTCTTAGTCACTTCCACCCATAGTTCCAGGTTCTATCCTCTGAGGTCAAACAGAAGAGAGCTAATTAATCCTTCTTTCATTTCAAGGCGCTTCAAATACTTCAACTTAATTATCAATCTTTTTGTTGCAGCTAGGTGAGTAATGGATAGAATAGCAAGCCTAGGGTCAGGAAGACTCCTCTCCCTAAGTTCAAGTCCAGCCTCAGACACTTTACTGAACCTGGGGAAATCACTTAACCCTGTTTGCCTCAGTTTCCTCATCTGTAAAATGAGCTAGAAAAGGAAATGGCAAACTACTCCAGTATCTCTGCCAAGAAAATCCCAAATAGGGTCATGAAGAAATGGACACAACTGAACCACAAAAACAACAATGGTGCCTTTCCCAGGTCTTGAGTTATTTCTTCTAGGGAATAAACATCCCTAGTTCCTTCAGCTGATCCTCCTATGACATGGACTCCAAGCGTTGTTGCCCCCCTCTAGACTCTCCTCATCTTACCAATGTCCTTCTTAAACTATGGTTCCCAGAACTTTACACAGCTCTCTCAATGGAATCCTGTTGCCCAGCTTCTGTTGGTCACAGAATCCCAGTGCTGATTCTATTTGGGCTCAAAGTTCACTAAAACTGTAGATCTTTTTTCAGTAAAAACTAGAGTCTCATCTCTTCTTAGCAATGCAGGGACCCAAGACAAGTCCAAAGGACTCATGATGGAGAATGCTATCCACATCCAGAAAAAGAACTATGGAGTCTGAATGCAGATTGGAGCATATTATTTGCTCTCTCTCTTTTTTCTTTTTTTGTTTGTTTCTTGTTTCTCCTATTGGTTCTAATTCTTCTTTACAACATGACTAATATGAAAACAGTTGTATATGTAAAGCCTACATGAAATTACACACTGTCTTGGGATGGTGGAAAGGAAGGAAAGGGGAGAAAATTTGGAACTCAAAATCTTATGGAAGTGAATGTTAAAAACTAAAACTAAATACAAATATTTTTTAAACCTACAGTCTAACCATGCCTCCCTTATCTTGTGAAGTTGACTTTTTTAACCCAAATGTGGAATTTACATTTATCCCTTCCTAATTTCTAATTACGAGCAGTCATACCCAACTTAGTGCCAACTTAAGTTTTGGGGGTTTTGTTTTTTAGGTTTTTGTTTTTGCTTTTTAATGTACAGAAGGTGGAAGTAAGATCAGGTAAGTGATGATGAATATAAAAGTGTGGCCTGGTCCTATATAAACAACATCAGAAGTGCTAAATCTGGGGCAGTTGACAAGGAAAATGAAAAAAGAAAGAAAAAGAGGGAACCAATGGAAGGACAGGAGCTTTGCTTGGAGTGGATAGGATGACAACTAACAAGAAAGAGAAGGAAAAGCTGTTCAAGTCTTATTTTACTTCTCTTTTCTATGCCAAAGAGTATAATACTTGTCCTTGGAAAATAAAGGATACCAGTGGCCAAGGGGGAATCGGTACCCAATATAAGTAAGGAGAGTATGCTAAAAGAGCACCTCATTGACCTAGAGGAATTTAAGTCACTTGATCCAGGTTAATTACATGCCCAAGTTCCAAAAGAAGTGGGAAATGATTGCTGAACCATTTAGAGTAATATTTGAAAGAATGAGAGAAATGGGAGAGGTACTATAAGACTATTATCACAATTGAAAAACATCAACAAAAACAAATAGGATAGACTGTGCCAACTATAAGATAGTGATTTTGAACTGGATTCCTTGCAAAAATTCTAGAACAGATCACTAAAAAGATGAGTGGCTATAACAGGAAGGGGTGATTACCCAGAGCCACCATGGCTTCAACAAGAACATTTCAGGCCACTCATACCCAAGGCTTTTGATAAAATACTGTAGCAGCAAGCACCCCAGCATCCCCAGGGTGGCTGCCAACACAGGTTCTTAGATCTGCTTTTCTAAAGGAAAGTAACTCAAAATGGGTTAACAATCTTGCTTTAATCAATCAAACATATCATTTACCTAGTTCAGGGGAAAAAGTCAGCACCCCGAACTTCAGAGTATACAGACAGAAGTTACAAGCAGAAGTTACAAAAAGACAGAGACACATTTCAAGCAGACAGGCTTCCAACTGTCTTGACTATTACATCCATACCTAGTCGGTTACCAGAGAGGGAAGCATCAACATCTGGGTTTTCAAAGCCGGGGGGCTCGACGGCTGCACAGAGTCTGGTCTGGTCAAATCACATAATATTTCTCAAAGTGAGCCCCAAAACAAAGCCTCACATCAGGGTTTATATAGCCTTCTCCTGGCTCAGAGAATGTCACAACCCTCTTGACCCACTGCCCAATCACAAAGTATCTCCTGAAAAACAAGCCTCCTACCACAGGCTCCAAGTGCACTTAAGCCTATCAAAGGGCCTAGAGGCAGGGAAGATCTTAAATTCACATTCCCATTATAAATACCTCATACGATTCTTGTGGGAAGGATAGATGTGGATGAGATGATAATACAATTAGATGAATTCAGAACTGACTGGATAGCTAGATCCAAAGAACAGATCTTAATGGTTCAGTGTCCTAATGGCAGAGCAACCCAGTGATCTGTGCTTGGTGTATCACCTGTATCAATGACTTGAAATAAATAAAGACATAGATGGTATACTCATCAAAGCTGCAGCTATCTTGGGGTCAGTAACATGGTGTTTAAATTTAATTTTTAAAGAGTGATTGGGTGAAATGGGAAGAGAGTAAGATCTGGTACTTCAATTTTATTTTGCACCTGTGAAGAAAGAGAATTCCCTTCCTTCTCTGAATAGGATATGTTTATTTTAGCAAGTATCTAGGTAATGGTCCATTTTATAATACATCCCATTAAAAAGATTGGTCTTATAAAAACATGGGGGGCCGCTAGGTGGCGCAGTGGAGTGCTAGGCTGAAGTCAGGAACATTCATCTTCCTGAGTTCAAATCTGGTCTCAGACATTTATTAATAGTTATGTGACTCTGGTCAATATTCTTAACCCTGTTTGCCTCAGTTTCCTCATCTGTAAAATGAGGCAGAGAAGGAAATGGCAAACCACTCCAGTGTCTGCCAAGGAAACCCCAAAATGGGGTCACAAAGAGTCAGACATGAAATGACTGGACAACAACATGTGTCTGTAAATATGTAAAATATGTAAAAATATGTGTCTGTCCTTTTAGTTCCATAAAAAGAGCAGCCTCATGACATAACCAATACTTATTAGGCTGGTAGGAGTAAGAGTTTTTTTGTATGTGCAGAATTCAACTAAAGGATACATACATCAACATGCACAGATTAGATGTTTGCCTACAGGGACTTGGCTGGGCTCCCCGGGAAATAAAGACAAAAAACAGACCAGGCCCTCAAGAACTATACACTATAAAGATGATATGAAGGAAATGTAAAGAAGTTTAAACTTAGCTTCTTTAGGAGGGGTGAAGAAGTTCCTCAATCAAATTCCATAATAATGGGATTATATGGCAAAACTGGGGAAGGTTTAGACTACATTCCCCACTCCCCAGTGGCTTTTTATAACAAACTTTGGAGTCAGTCAAGCAAGAGGAGCTCAGCCAACTGAGCGATCACCTCTAGCAGCAAAGAAGAAAGCCAGCTATGGAGAACAAGAGATCCTGTGGACTCTGGGAACTTCCACCTAGGGTAATGGAGCTTGTAAAGCAGAGCGGCGGCTCAGCAAATGAGCCAGGAGGTGACACCATGTCCAAGCAGAAGCCAGGGCCAGGGAGTCCAGCATAGTGACCTATCCAACAGTGACACAGCATCCAGAAGTTTGAGGACACCGTTAGGCTGGACTCTGAAGAGCCTGAGACAGGAGCTGTGTGTGCCTCTCTGTAAGTTGGGGGAGAGGCCTTATGCGGGAGTTTCTGTTTGTTGAAAGAAAATAAGGATTCTCAAAGGCAAAGGTAAAAAAGAGAAGATATTCCAGGCACAGGCAAAGAGACAGGACGTGGTGTGTCTTATATGAGGACGAGTAAATGGGTCAATTTAGATGGATGGAGAAGTGTACAAAGGAGAGAAATGTTTAATCAGCCTGGAAAGGCAAGCTGACATCAGGTTATGAAGAGATTTAAATACCAGAGAAATATGTATTTGATACAAGGGTAATAGAGAGCCAACTGGAATTGCTGGTCAAAGAAGTAACATGGTCAGACCCCTGCTTTAGAAATAGCAGTTGATGATGAAGTCTGAAGGCAGACTGAAACATTCTATTTTCACTTTATTTTTCCCATGTTTTTTTTTCCTTTTGGTCTGTTTCTTCTTTCACAATATAACTAATATAGAAATTTTTATATGATGGTACATATATAACCTATATCAAATTGCTTACCATTTTAGGAAGAAGGGAGGGGAGAGAGAGAAGGAGAAAAATTTGGAACTCAAAATTTTGTAAAAATGAGTGTTAAAAATTGTCTTCACATATCATTGGGAAAAAATAAAATACTATTTTAAAAAAAAGAAATAGCAGTTGACGATGGAGAAGAGAAAGACTGGAGGAAGGGAGATTAGGAAACTACTGTAATAATCCAGGCAAGATTTGATAAGAACCTAAGTTAGGGTAGGGGCCGTATAGGTAGAAATAAGAAGATGATTACAATAAAAGATGTGGCAGTAGAATCAAGTAGACTTGGCAAATGACTGGACAGTAGGGGATAAATGACAGAGATGGGAAGGAAGACTCTGAACTTGTGCCTCTGGGTGAGTGAAAGGACAGTGGTGCCCTCAACAAAAAGAGGAAAAGAGTATCAGGAGGGAAAAGGTAACCAATTACAGTTTAGACGTGTTGAATTTGGGATGCTTATGGGGCATGCAGTTTGAAATGCTCAAAAAGCAACTGCTGATATTCAATTTCTAGGGCCCAGAAGGAAAAAAAAACAAAGACCGGACATGCTGATGTGAAAATCACATGCATAGAGATGGTAACAGAACCCATACAAACAGATGAGGTCCCTAAGAGAGTAATCAGACTTACGCATTAGGAAAGTGATTGTGATATCTTCATTAATACACATCAAAGAATATTTACAAAATGTCCTTAGTGGCACAATCAAAACAACATCAATTATAACTCATATTTGGATATAGCAGTGTGTGTCAGGGGTGGGAATCATCTAGTGTGGTCTCCCAAACTACTGCCACAGAACACTGTGAGACTTGCAATAATAAATTAGTAAACGGAATCCATAAATGCTAGTTCAAAGAGTCTAGGGATATGAAATATCAAGACATAAATGGGAGTTATTAAGAGTCAAATGGAGAAAATTAATATGGAAAGTTTGACATGTACAGTAAGTATTTCTGAAATACGTAATTCTCTATGTTGTACTAATTTCAGTATTTCAGGGATATACGATGTATCTTCTTGGAGAATATCTTTCCTGTCTCTAACCTGCAAAACCTATTCCTTTTTCTATCTGGACATGGTGCAATCCCTCATATATCTGTTTGTTTTTCATATTCAATTATTTTTTCTCCTTCTAAAGAATTCTTTTTTAATTTATAGGTGATGGGGTGGCCAGGTGGCACAGTGAGTAAGAGTGCTGGCCCTGGGGGTCAGGAGACCTGGGATCTGTTCCGGCCTCAGATACTTAACACCCACACAAAATAACTGGCCGCGTAACCTTGAGCAAGTTACTTAACCCCAACTGCTTTAAAAAAAATTTGTAGGTGATAGACCTGGTGCTGGGAACTCCTCTTCCTTCCTCTGTCCAGAAAGGTATGTGGTAAGAGGGAGTAACAAGTCCTACCTCTTCCACATTCAAGGAACTTGGAAGGTTATTGTTTTTGTTGTTGTTTTAGAGTGGGGGAAGAAGGTTGTGGGTGTGTGTAAACCACTGATGATCCTGCTCTGATCAATAAAGCATCATTTGGAGTGAAAAATAATAATAAATGTATGCTTTCAACCCATACCGACTGAAATCCCTCTGTACATTAGTAAGTAGACATCACATTAAGCACAATAGATCTCCCTAGGCTGTATGCACAAGAGTATGTCTCCTGTAAGCTTTCTGGTGATGAGTCTCTTCAAACTTAAGTTTGTTTGACTCATCCTAAGTATGCCAGGCCATTGCTTAAAACTTTTCCAGCTTGAGCTCTTTCTGTGGTGACTAACAATTGGAAATTAGGGAATGGCTGAACAAATTGTGGTATATGATTGCAGTATTATGGTATATTGTGCTATAATAAAATGACAAGCAGGATGATTTCAGAAAAACCTGGAAAGACTTACATGAACTGATACAAGGTAAAGTGAGCAGAACCAGAAAAATATTGTTCACAGTAACAGCAATATTATATGATGATCAGCTATGAATGGCTTAGCTATTCTTAGCATTACAGTAATCCAAGACAATCCCAAAGGACTCATGATGAAAAATGCTATCTGCTTCCAAAGAAAGAATTAATATTGTCTGAATACAGACTGAAGTATACTATTTTTCTCTTCCTTCATTGCTTCCTTTTTATTTCTTTGTTCTACTCTGCTTGTACAAAATTACTAACACGGAAATGTTTTGCATGACTGTATATTATATATATATATATATAACCTATTATCAGATTGCTTAATGTTAAAAATTGTTTTAACATGTAATTGGGGAGGGGGAATAAAATATTATTTTTTTAAATAAAATAAGAAAAAAAAATTTCCAGTTTGGTAAAATCAATCTGAACTTGTGCTCTACTCATCATATCAATATGCTAGGTGGCATTGTGTATACAGCGCTGGACTTGGGAGTGAAAAAGAACTGAGCTCCAGTTCTGCCAGCTCAGACACTTACCACAAGTGTGACCCTGAGCAAGTGACTTACTTCTGTCTCTACCTCAGTTTCTTTCATCTGTTAAATAAGGACAACTGGGGCGGCTAGGTAGCGCGGTGAATAGAGCACCGGCCCTGGAATCAGGAGGACCTGAGTTCAAATCTGGCCTCAGACACTTAACACAAAAACTAGCCATGTGACCTTGGGCAAGTCACTTTAACCCCAACTGCCTCAAAAAAAAAGGGGGGGCAAAAATAAATAAATAAATAAGGACAATTAATATAACCTACCCAAAAAACATAATGCACTCTGCAGACATTCAAGTGTTCTATACATTCTAGCCATCATTATTATTTTTGAAAGACAGTATGAAGTAATGGATAGAGAAAAGACCTCGAGGTCAGGAAGACCCAAGTTCAGTTCCTGTGTCTGACACACACTATCTGTGTGACTTCAGATAGCTCCAGAAAACTCTGGAAGAATATGAGGGGATGAGGTAGCTGAGGTCCAGACTTAGTCCTACAGCTCCAGGCTAGATCAGCTGTGGAGCTGGTGAAGAGCATTCCTATACTGATGAAATCACAGGGTTTTTAACCTCTCTCTTCTCCCTAAAAAATAATAAACTTTACATATTGGCATTTAGACCCATAGAACTCAGTAATGACGCTGCATGAAGGAGGCCAGGGGGTTTTCATTTACTGATAATAATTATGAGGCTTAATCTCCCGGCCATTATATGCTGAAGGCATACTTCCACAGCTTAATAATTCATATTTAGTGTAAGTGTTATTTTCCCCTGTTTTACAGATGAGAAAAACCAGGCTGGTCATACTAGCTAATAAGCATCTGAGAAAGGAACCACATATCCTGGTTCGAAGTTCAATATTCTCTACTAAATCACATAGTCCCTTTAACCAAAGTATGAATTTATAAATATTAACAAAAAACAAAAAGGTATCCAGCAGTACATTTAATGACAGGACAGAAAGATCAAAATTCAAGTACATTCAAATAATGGACACTCAACAAAAACGTTAGATGGTGAGCTCCTTAAGGGCAGGGACTGCCTTTTACCTTTGTGTATCCCCAACAGTTAGCACAGTGCCTGGGACATAGGAAGTATGTACTTAAATAATAGTGACTGCCTGACTATATTGAATGATTAATTCCCCAAATTATTTGATAAGTAACCTTCCATTTCCAAGTCCCACAATAAAATCCTATTGGCTTCAAGCAAAAAAATTAAAAATTGAAATGCCTTTAAAAAAATCAAATTTACTAAAGGCTTGCAGATTTTTTTTTAAGTTTAATCTTGTCCCGTAACACTTTCCCTTTCCATATATTATAACATCTCTAAAGGCTAGGATAGACCTAGAGGACATCTATAATAACTTCATGTTATTATCTTTGGAGGATGGTGTTTTCCATTTTTATTAAAATGACATTTTAGACCCAAAATCTTTTTTTTCATGCTCTGGGTTCTTATTGAAATGGATGTTTTAATTAGGCTGAAATGAAGGCTCATGAGTTTTCAGGATGTCATTTTATATACACAGAGGATCGAAGACAATGGATTACAGAGGACAGAAATAAGTGTATCTAGGCAAACATTTAACAGTATTGGCCTACCCAGGGGGTACAACTGTTCTTAAACCATAAATCTGACTGTTTCAAGTCGAAACCTTTCTAACATGAGTTTTTATAAAGATTTTAGTACCTTATATGTGCCCTTTTTTAGATGGTTAACCATTTCCAAAAGATAAAGTTCAAGATCAAACTCTTTTGTAGAGGAAAAAGAAAAAGGGCAGGGAGTAAGAAAGAAAAAAGGAGAGGGAAAGGAAAGGAGGAGGAAGAGGATGGAAAAGAGGAGGGGAAAGATGGGGAGGGGAGAGGGGAGGGAAGAGTGGGAGAGAGGGGAAGGAGGGAGGAAAAGAAAAAGAGGAGAGGTGAGATGGGAAGAGGGAGACAGAAGGAAGGAAGAAAGGGAGGAAGGAAGGAAGGAAGGAAGAAAGGAAGGAAGGAAGGAAGGAAGGAAGGAAGGAAGGAAGGAAGGAGAAAAGGAGGATGGGAGAGAGGAAGGAAGGAGAAAAGGAGGATGGGAGAGAGGAAGGAAGGAAGGAAGGAAGGAAGGAAGGAAGGAAGGAAGGAAGGAAGGAAGGAAGGAAGGAAGGAAGGAATAAGTAAAGAAGAGAGGGAAATTGGTTAAGAGTTAGGAACGAATGAACGGAAGGAAGGGTGGGAGGGAGGGAGAAGTTAAGGAAAAAAAAGAAGAGAGGGAGAAAGAGGGAGGGAGGGAGGAAAGGAGGAAGGAAAGAAGGAAGACAAAGTACTTTTTCATTCCTCTTATTTTAATGCATACAACCATGGCTTGCATGGATTGCAGACAGGCGGGGGAGGCGGTGCTGCTTGGGGATTAGGAGACCAACATAAAGGTGACTGTTTTGGTGACCAGGGTCACCGTGTGCCCCCTTCCCTCGTTTTCTCACACCACTTCTCCTTAACACACATAAATTACGTTTGTTTCCTCTGCCTGGGGGGGGCGCTGCGGCGTTAAGACAGACAAGGACAGAAACTGAGACACTTAAAAAAAAACACAGCCAGCACGCCCCTCGGCAATAAGTGCTGCTCCGGAAAAGCTGGGCGGCTGCAGGGCTGAACGGGGTGAGTGTCAGTCACCCCAAACATTAAACTGTTCCCGGGGGCGGGCGTTAAGGAGCAGCTGCAGGAAGCCCGCGGTCGTCGCAGGCGTGGGTGCGCGGGGCGACTCCTCGCCGCCCTCCAGTTCCGCCCTCGCTCCTCCCGGCTCCTCCCGGCTCCTCTCCGCAACCTGCCCGGCCGGGCCTGCGGTCTTCCCCCGCCAGCTTTACTCACGTTCTTGTTGAAGCTGTATCCCGGCAGCAGCGGAAGGGACATGGCGCCGGGTCGGGGCAGGACCTAGAGGCCTGAGCTCTGAGCAAAGGGGCTCCCCCAGAGGCTGTGGGTGGTTGGCGTCCCGTTGCCTAGAGACCGAATCGGACGTCACGGGGCTGGAGGGGGCGTCGCCTCTTCTGGGATATTGCTCCCTGAATCCTGGAGATTGTCAGGGCGCGGATGGATCCCAGAAATTCTTGTACGCATTCACTTTCACAGCTGTATCTCTAATCCATATTTACAAATGAACCCATACAAATACACCTTCCCCATCTACTCTGTAAACTCTAAAATGTGTAAATGTTAATAAATATCACATGATGTGTAAATGTGTGTTGTAATTATAGGGCTCATTTATTGCCTTTATTCATTCCAGTAACACTATTCCTCTTCCTAAATATGCAAACACATCCAGGCCTTATATCTATATGCGTTTGCTCTATAATAAGCTCTGAGCTCTTAATAGATGCTTGTTGACGACTTTCTATTCATTTTCTCCAATTTATCATGTGGATAGCTTGATTGTACATAGCTGTTTGCATGTCGTCTTCTCCTTTAGACTGAGGGTGAGAGCATGGGCTTTCTTTTGCCTTGCTTTGCATCTAGGGCATCGAGCATAGTACTCGATACATGGTAGGGTTTTTGTTTGTTTATTGACCGATTCCACCCACTTGCATGCACAATCTCCATATGTATAGGAAGATCCTTAACTTCCACTTCCACAGGAGTTTCAAGCTTCACCTACACAAAAGTGTTGCATACCTAATAAATCCAGTCCTGACCTTTTCTGAGTTCCCACTCCCAACTGTCTATTGGATTATTCCCACTGGAGTTCTCACAGACAGCTCAACCTCAATTTGTCCTAAGTACAACTTATCTTTTCCCCAAAAAGCCCCCTTTCCAAATTAGCTCAGAACCATCTTTAACCCTTCACACTTCCTCCCCCTCCTCCTGTTTCCAATCAGTTGCCAAGTCCTGAGATCTTGAAGCATTCTCTTTCTCTCCTTCCATATGGTCACTACCATAATTCAGTTCATCTTTATTACCTTTCACCTAGACTATTTTAATTGCTCCCTCATTGACCTCCCTGTCTCAAGTCTCCACCTTCTCTAATTCACCAGCTACACATTGGCCAAAGAAATAGTCCTAAAGAAGGAATATAATCATGTCACTTTTCTGTCCATAGAGTTCTAATCCTACTTGTTACCTCTAAGATAAAGTAAGAACTTGTCCACTGGTATTTAGTCATTTATAATCTCACTCCCACTTACTTTTTTACATACCTTTACACCTTGTACATTACTCTCCTTCATGACCCCTGTCGTCCAGTCAAACCAACCTCTTTGCTCCCACATTCTTTTATAAAAATATTTTTTCAAGTACGTGTAAAATTTTTTGCATTCATTTTTTAAAATGTTGAGTTCTAAATTCTATCCCACCATATGCTCAACCTTCACTGAAAAGGTAAGCAATTTGATATAGGTTATACATGTGCAGTCATGAAAAACATATTTCTGTATTAGCCATGTTGTGAAAGAAAACACAGCTCCCCCACCCTCCCAAAAAAAAAAAAAAACATATAAAGTACTTTTTCAAAAAGTATGCTTAGATCTACCTTTAGACTCCATCAGTTCTTTCCCTTGAGGTAGGTAGAATTTTTTCATCAAAAATTTTTTGTAATTGTCTTGGATCATTGTATAGCTGTCATTCACAGTTGTTCATCATGCAACATTGCTGTTAGTGTGGACAATGTTCTTCTGGTTCTGCTCACTTCCCTTTGTACCAGTTAATGTAAATCTTTCCAGGTGCTGCTGGAAGCATCTTGCTCATAATTTCGTATGGTCATTTATAATCTCACACCTACTTCTACATACCTTTCCACTTTGTTGTACATTACTCTCCTTCATGCATTCCATCACAATCCTGTATCGCAACTTGTTCAGTCATTCCCCAATTGATAAATATATCCTCAATTTCCAATTCTTTGCCATCACAATAAGAGGGGCTGTATTTTGATACATATAGGTCCTTTAAAAAAAATCTCTTTGGGATATAGACCCAGAAGTGGTATTGCTGAGTCAAAGAGTATGCCCAGTTTTATAGGCCTTTGAGCATAATTCCAAATTGTTCTCCAGAATGGTTGGATCAGCTCATAACTGCACCAACAGTGCATTACTGTCCCAATTTTACCACATCCCCTCTAACATTTGTCGGTTTTCTTTTCTCTCAAATTAGCCAATCTGACAGATATTACTCGTACCTCAGAGTTGTTTAAATTTGCATTTCTTTAATCAATAGTGATTTAGAGAATTTTTTCACATGACTAAAGATAGCTTTGATTTCTTCATTTGAAAGCTCCCTGTTCACATGCTTCCTTTTGCCATTTATCAATTGGAGGATGACTTGTATTCTTAAATATTTGTTCTCTATATATGTGAGAAATGAGGCCTTTATCAGAGAAATTTGCTGTAAAAGTATTTTCTGTGTTCTGCTTTCTAATCTTGGTTACAATAGTTTTATTTGTGCAAAAAGCTTTTAACTTAGGTAGAAGTAGGACTTCCGCAGCTCGGGCTTCACCTTCCCCAATCCATGTAAAAAGGGGACTCTGAACAAACTTTGGAGCTGCAGAACCCACAAAATGACACAGAAAAGCTAACCTCCCACTGAGGACAGCCTGACAGGCCTGCAGGAATCTGCCAACACAGCTCTCTGAGGACAGAGCACAGGCCCCCGGGAGCCTGAGGTTTTAGCCCCAGGACTGGCCTTACCAGTCACTGGCTGAAGGGACTCCAGATCACCAGCTGCTATGGCTGTTTCCAGGTTTATCAACACACAGATGAGAAAGACAAAGTGAGAATTCAGTTCAGTGCGGACTTTGGGACCAGTAGTTGGGAGAGCTTCAGCTTTGCACCCAGGGCGAGAAGCCACTAAGATGCCTTGGCTCATCTGAGTCATGCTGCAACTTCAGCTCCTGGCCTACATATTGTAGGGGAATTAAGCAACCAGTGTGAGGGGTAATCACTCTTGCTTTAACCTGCTTGGATCTGGATTGCCGTCTAGGGTGGAGGTCCTGGGGTGTGTGACCAGCTTGCCAGAGTGTGTGGAGGCTCCAGAGAGGGCACCCAACTAATACCTCCAGCAGCTGAGAAAACCCCAGCATTTGGGACAGAAGCTTCCCTGTCTGGTGGCAGAGTCCTACTGTGGCAAAAAGCTCAGGGGTGAAGAGACTGAGGAGCGACGTGATCAGGCAAAGGAAGCAAAGCAAACAGAAGAATCCAACATTAGACTCCAATTTGGGGGACAAAAAGGAGCAAAGCATGGAACAGGAGGAAGATAGTGAAGTCAGAACTCCCGCACCAAAAGCTTCAAAGGAAAACACAAGCTGGTTACAAGCCATAGAGAACCTTAAGAAGCAGATAAGAGAAGTGGAGGAAAAATTGGGAAGAGAAATGAGACCGATGCAAGAAAATTACGAAATGAGAGTCAACAGCCTGACTGAGGAAAATCACACCTTAAAAAGCAGACTAACTCAAATGGCAAAAGAGGCTCAAAAAGGCAATGAGGAGAAGAATGCCTTAAAAAGCCAAATTTTCCAGATAGAAAAAGAAGCTCAAAAGCTCAATGAGGAGAATCATTCCCTCAGATTTAGAATGGAGAAAAGGGAAGCTAGTGACTTTATGACAAATCAAGATGATGTTAAACAGATCCAAACAAATGAAAGAATAGAAGGCAATGTGAAATATCTCATGGGAAAAACCACTGACCTGGAAAATAGATCAAGGAGAGATAATTTTAAAATTACTGGACTACCTGAAAGCCATGATCAAAGAAAGAACCTAGATATTATCCTCCAAGAAATTCTCAAGGAAAACTGCCCCAATGTTTTAGAACCAGAAGGCAAAATAGAGGTTGAAAGAATACACTGA
Source organism: Petaurus breviceps papuanus (assembly GCF_028583685.1). Taxonomy (NCBI): domain Eukaryota; kingdom Metazoa; phylum Chordata; class Mammalia; order Diprotodontia; family Petauridae; genus Petaurus; species Petaurus breviceps. The sequence continues at coordinate 8,529,705 of NW_027187315.1, forward strand.
TCACCTCCTGAAAAAGATCCCAAAAAGAAAACTCCTAGGAATAAGATAGCCAGGTTCCGGAATTCCCAGATCAAGGAGAGGATATTACAAGCATCCAGGAAGAAAGAATTTGAATATTGTGGAATTACAATCTGGATAACACAGGATCTGGAAGCTTCTACACTGAGGGATCAAAGGGCCTGAAATATGATATTGCAGAGGGCAGAGTAACAGGGATTAAAATCAAGAATCACCTACCCAGCAAAACTGAGTATCATGTTTCAGGGGAAAATATGGTCATTCAGTGGAATAGAGGATTTTCAAGCATTCTCCATGAAAAAACCAATGAATAGAAAATTTGAAATTCAGATACGAGAAGCAAGAGAAGCTCGAGAAGGTAAACAGGGAAAAGAAATCATAAGGAACGTATCAAAGTTGAACTATTAATATTCCTACATGGAAAAATGATAATTGTAACTGATGAAACTTTTTCCAGTATGAAAATAGTTGAAGGCAATAGAAATACATATACATATATATGTATATATATATATATATGTCTATATTGGAGGGTATAGGGGAGTATGAATACATAAGTGAATGTGTGTATATATGTTTACAGGTATACATATATGGAGGACACAGGACCAATTCAATAGGAAGGAATGATACTTAAAAGATGAAATTAAGAGGTGAGATAGGAATATAATGACAGGGGATGGAGAGAGACAGGTAAACTATCTCATATAGAAGAGGCAACAGAAAATGGTTACAATGGAGGGGAAGAATAGGAAGGCAAAAGGGAATGGGTCAACCTCATTCTCATTGAATTTGGCTTGGGGAGGGAATGACATACACTAAATAGGGTATCTCACCCTACAGGAGAGTAGGGGAAGGGGATGAGAGGGGGGATGATGGAAGGGAGGGCAGGCTGGGGGGGGGAGGGAAGTTGGAAGCACTCACTTTTGAAAAGGGATGGGATCAAAGTAGAAAATAGAACAAGTGGGTGGTGGGATAGGAGGGAGGGAAATACAGTCAGTCTTTTACAATATATCTACTACGTTAATGTTTTGCATTAGCTATACATGTACAACCTATACTGAACTGCTAATCTTCCCAGTAAGGGTGGGTAACAAGGGAGGAAGGGAATGAATCTGGAATCAAAAGTTTTAAAATCAAATGTTTAAAATTATGTATATATATATATATATATACACTATTATTAATACTATTTTACATGTAATTGGGAAAGAAGATATACAGGCACTGGGGCATAGAGATCCACCATGCCCCACTGGAAAAGTCCAAGGGGGTATGGGAGAAGATATGGGAGAGAGTAGATTGGAGGAGGAGGTATCTTGTGGGACTGCTATATTAAGGGAAAAACAGGGAGAAAATTTGTAACTCAAAATCTGGCGGAAATTAATGATGTAAATCAGAAGTTAATAAAGCATTTGAAAAGTGGGAAAAAAAAGAAAGCTAGGGTATAAGCAATTCTCTGTTAGAATTGACATTTATTTGGTGTAGAGAGCACCTTTTATCTCAGGTGGATGGAAGATGTATCTCTCCCACTGAAGCCTATATCCTTCCTCCCTTCACTAAACCTTAGTGATTGGGTGTCTCAAACCTACAACAGCGAGAGAGAGAGAGAGAGAGAGAGAGAGAGAGAGAGAGAGAGAGAGAGATCCTCATTTTGAGGGAAGAAAGAATGGAATTGTATCCACTCATTCCTGAGGAAGTAAGGACTCCTTGAGGAAGGGATAGGACCCCGGGTTAAAGGAAGGGACCATGGAAAGCTCCACTTCACTCATAGTAAGAGACTTATCAATTCTATACTATCTTGAGGAACAACTGTCTCCTGCCCTGACAAACATAGAAGAGGATGGGAGTATCCTATGTTGAACATGGGGCAACACAATTGTCCCTTTGCTAGAGGAGCCACAGTGACCCATGAAGACTTCCAAGATAGCCTCCCATTTATTTCTAGATTCCTCTTTGGATGACATTCTCCCATTGGGTCACTTGACATAGATCCTTTACCATCTTCCACTTGGACCTATTCACGTTGAAAAGACATAACAAAATAAGCAAACTCTTTAAAGTATTTCCTTCAAGGAGAATTTGTCATATTTCATATTTGAAAATATTGAAAAAAATCATATTTCATAAAGGGGTAATACAGGATATTAATGCCTTCATACTTTATTAACATATTAATACACTTTTCCTCTGCTATCTACCCCATTACTTTCTGCGCTTACATCAATTGGTTAGGGATAGGGAGGAGCATCAATTGGTCAAAGACCAGGTACATAACCACCAATACACAAAAGATGTTAAATACCAAGGTAGACAATAAGTGGATGAGCTAGGCAAAGATTGCTCTGAGTTTGCTACAGGGAGCATATATACTTTTAGGCCTGACCGAAGGGTATGGTCCTCACTGTAGGCCTATCCACGTACATCCTGTATTTGGTCATGTCATCAGGAGGTGGTGACTCAGGACCTGACCTGCTGGGTATGAGTTTATCCAGCATTCCATGTTCTGAGGTCTTCACTAATTTTGATCGTTAAGGGGCTAGTAGAAAGGAGTAAGTCATCTCAGATGGAAGAATCCCCAGTGCCACCACAAGTTGATACTGAGAAGAGCCAGTATAAGCAGAGTAATGACCTGGGTTAGGGTATTATAGAGACATCTCAGGCATGAATTATAAATTTAGTTGCTAAGCAAAGCTAACCTGTGATGAAAAGACAGTGATTCTCTTCCCCACACCTTTCCTACAAGGATCAACTAAATTAGGTTATTCATTCCCTTTTTAAAATTTCCTTTTTCTATTTAGCCCTATTAGCCTATTATTGAAGGTAGCTGGAAGATTTGGAGACTTGTTAGCTTTCCAGATGCTTACTTTCAGTATTAAGTAATTATCTTAAAACTTTGGGCCAATAAAAGATTCAAAACACGTATTACTTAATATACAGAACAGATAAAAGAGAAGATGAAAAATTTCTCTGCTTCATGAAGGAGAATATTTTCTTTGCTCAGCAAGAGCTGGGAAGGATGCCAGAATAGGCCAAAGTGGTGTTATATGCCACAAATCTTACAGAAACATCTGGAGACTAAATATTTTAAAGTATCCTTTTTACAAAATGGATAATTTTACAAAAGAAATCATGAGCTCAGGAAGTCAGCATGCTGGGGAAAACATTCACCATCTCTTCAGTAAATGGTTCCTCAGTATATTTCAAAGAAACTAACCTCTAGAGGGAAAAGAAGCAAGCACTGTAGCCTACCTAGAGAAAACCAAATGCACATTTAAGGTTGGCCTAGTGGTGCTACCATAGCAAACCACCAATACTATGAGCGCCTACACTCACTCATGAACTCTCCCAGGTGGTTAGATCAGAATTCACCTGAGCTAGAGAGATCATTTTGGTTCCAGTTACCATCTTTGATATCTGTGATCTTGAGAGGTAGGAAAAAAAGAAACAGGTAAATTCCTTATAACTCAAATAACCTCAGTTTTACTTTTAAAAAATGGTTGTAATTGTTAACCTTCAAAAATTGATTTTCTTTGTTTATAAAGAGCAATATTATGCATTAACATTAAATAAATCTACTATAAATCAATATATTGTCAATCACAGACTGCTAAAATTAGATGGATATGTATCATTTTATTTAATAAATAGCAAAAAACATTGTTTAAATTTTTGAGATTGAGTTTTTAAATCATTGAAATGAAATAGAAATTCACATTAAGAAATTATAGAAAGGTGCTATGTCTATGGTCCCCAAGATATGGAAGGGTAAAGGTATTTGTGATGTTTCTTTAGTCTGAGTTGCATTTGATTTATGAACCTGCAAAGCTCTGTGACAAGTGCCTACTCTCTGGGCTATTGAAGAGTCAGAGGTACACCCAAGGCAGCTCAAAGGTCTCAGAGTGAGCATTTACACCTCAGAAATCAACAAATGTTGCAAATCAGGGCTCAGTTTTTTGGTTTTTTGTTTGTTTTGATTGTGTAGACTTAAAGTTATGGAGAAAAAGATAATAATTCACATTAAATTTAAAAGTGTTACGAGCACTTTTTTTCCACAGAGCCAGAGAGCTCTAACATTTACTAGCACACTCCTGCTATATTTACACAACAGGCTTCTCAGGTACCGTGAGGGATATTCAAGGGATAGCTCTTCTCTTTACAGACATCACTTGAGTCCTTAGTAACAGTGTTTATCACATTGTATAGAGAACCAATGATGAGGATCTCCCTTCCTTCCTTCCTTCCTTCCTTCCTTCCTTCCTTCCTTCCTTCCTTCCTTCCTTCCTTCCTTCCTCATATCTCTAACTATTTTATGAACCTGGAGAGAGACTCAATGAGGAAACAAGCCAGTAGCTGGAGAGGTGGAAGCTACTATGTTTGTATAAGTAAATATATCCTGCATAAAGCACACATTTAACCCCCTCTCCCGGCTAGTTGTATATGAGAGTCTAGCATTTGAGATCTAGGGGTTTTTTTTTTCTTTTATTGCTTGTGCTTGTTATTTGTACTTACTTTAAATCAGATTTACATCATTGAGACATTATACTGAAAATACTCTGGAATTTTTTTTTCTTTGATGCATTTGAGATTTGAGCTGAATTTTGGTTTGGTAGTCTTAACTATTAACTAGTTTTCTTTTTCCTTTTGCTTTTTTTTTCCCTTCCAGAAGCTCATTTTTTGATAGGTACTCTGGTCTGCTCACTGAAATTTTTTCTAGTCCTGCATATTTCAACATCCTGGTTTTTGTGTGTGTGTGTTTTCTTTGTTTTGTTGGTGTTTCAGTTGTTTTTCTCCATGAATATCCCCTCTCTTATAATCAATCCGCTGAATTAAGAGTACTATTATAAATGCAAAGTGCCTGTTATTGCTGCTGACAATTCATTAACAATATGTGTTTTGAGCATGTGCATGAAATTGACTTAATGAATATTATTTGCCTACTCATACATATTAATATAGGGGTGCAGTTATGATACTACTCTTCACATGATATCATTTTATAGCACTAGTTTATATACCTCCCTTATTTTAATTGCTATATGTAAATTAATTACATGCAACTATTGCTTTATTGTAATACTACTGTGTGGTGCTACATCTGTCATACTTAGTTCAACGATATTGCTTGACTGAATACAAACACCATGTTATGAATACTTGAAATAATGAATACACAGACACATAGAGGTATTTTGATATTAGGAGTAGATCCTGAATATAAAAATAAGTAAAGATTTGTAGAAGTATAAAGTAATTCACAGATGGGTCAGATCTACCCCAAAGAAATTTGTGAATTGTTAAACCCATACAATTATTCAAAGATTCCTAATACCATGGACAGTAAGAGATAGTATCCGGAAATTGATCTGCAGCCCTCTCACAGATGAATAAGAATTTTTAATATCTGGAAGACCTTAATGGAAGAGTAGGCTTGCCAACAGGAAGGCTGAAAAGCATGTTTAAGTCATAAAAAGGCATGCCTGAGGCATGAAAATATGTCTCACCTATAGGCAGTGCCAAGACTGGTTCTTCTATGAGATATTCATAGAGATATTATAGATAAATATTAAGAATCTCCTTGCGAAAAGACCCATGTGTCTGTGGGTAATAACCATGGGAAGTTTGGGTCATATGATCATATGATAAAATCATTATAATACCATTAGGAATCAGAGTTACAAAAGCAGGGGCAGAAGGGAAGTTGATCAATAGGAAACCTTAAAGGATCAGCCTTTGAACTTGTGCAAACCTAGAAAACTGCACAGCCTCGATTCTCAAGACAAGCAGGCTTACCAAGACTAAAGAGGCAATTTGGTGGTAATAGGACACTAAGGGGAAAAAAAGTGTATATATATATATATATATGTATGTATATATATATGTATATATATATATATCCATACATATACCAACTTCATCCATTCTGACATCAGTACAAAGAGAAAATGCTGTTGAAGTTTTTGATTCACATGAATACTTAATAACAGGGACAGAGAGAGATCAGTAATAAAACCTAAAGAAGCAGATGAGTTCAGACTAGAATAAGTGCAGAGCCTAAGGTTATTTAAGTGATAGAAGGTCTTCTAAAATACCTTTAAGACTTTTAAACTAAGGGGAGAAGGATATGGTAGCAAAAACATCTACTAAAGTTTCTAACAGGGCAGCTAAGTGGCAAAGTGACTAGAGCCTGGAGTACCGAAGACCACAGTTCAAATGTGACTTCAGACACGTACTAACTGTGTGCCCCTGAACAAGTCACTTAACCCTCTTTGCCTCAGTTTCCACATCTGTAAAATGAGCTGGAGAAGGAAATGGCAAACCCCTCCAGTATCTTTGCCAAGAAAACCCCAAATGTCAGGAAGAGTCAGACAAGAGTGAAAAACAATTGAGCTGAGTACTAAATTGAATCCCCTTTCATCCTCTCTTGCCCTTCCTTATTCTAACCACGGTGTTAAGTCACCTGGGGGCTCAAGGTCTCTGAACCCTCAGGGGACTCCATACACACTATGGAAATGGCTTAGGTCCTGCTCATCTGGGAAGTTTCCTTCCCCTCTAGGATGATTCAGACAATTCCTTCCCAGAAAAGCCTTGGGGAATCATGAGGTAAAATTGTTTTAACAACATGGGGAGAAATGAGACTGCCTCTGTGTATATGGTGAATGTGAATTTAGCTGGAAGAAAAGGGATCCCTTAGCAAATTTGGTGACATCCCTGTCACTCTGTCACCAAAATGGTGAAATCCCTGGATGGGACCTAATCCCTACAGAAGCCATGCCTTCAACATAGTCCTCTAAAGAGGAAAGGATTTGGTATTACATCCTGAGGGGCACCCTGGGGAGGAGGTTTTGTTGGAGAAGTTTAAATTTAGCCTCAGATACTTTCTAGCTGCCTGAACCTGAGCAAATGACTTAACCTGTCTCATGTTGTATGGGATTTGGTATGTGGTTTCTCAGACTGTTCACTAGAGTATTAGAAGCCTTAGGCCTAAGTTTCGTTTTCCTAGAAATCACATGATTTAAGAGAAATGAAACTTAAGATATCCTCTTGCATAAGCTGTTTTCATCTTTACTTTACCTCTAGTCAGCCCACCATCACCCCATGTACCATATTAGGAAAAGTAACCGCAAGAGCCAATCCTAAGTAAAGCTTTGCATAGATAGTAGAGGGGTGAGTGGTCTTATGCTTATTTAACCCTGTTTTTGCTTCTGTACCTCAGCCTCCTATCTCTGGGCATAATTCCAGTGACTGGACCGCCTGCTTCTCATGAGATTCTAATAAAACTTTCTACCTTCACTTTGAGGTCTCTGAGTAGTCAATTTGGTCTTCGTATCCCATATAAACCTCAGTAACACTGCCTACTTTAAAGGGTGACTGATAGAATAAAATCAGATAATATTTGTAAAATATTTTGCAAATATATACGAGTCAAGTCTCGGGATGTACTGAGGCCTTGACAGGTCACACTATTTATAGAGCATTTGTCCTTCATTTAGAGGCTTATGACCTTTTAGCTATCTTACTATAGATAACTCTGACCTGTGATGAGGACTGGTGATTGCTGTCAGTGCCACCATCTGAGCTGTGGCCCTGATGTTCCTGGTGATGCTCACGAAATCCTATCACCCACAGTTAGAAGATCTGGAGAAAAAAGGGGTGTCAAAGACTGGGATCTCTGTTTTTCATTCTCTTCTACATTTTGTCACCCTGGTACTATACTCCTTAAGAAGATTGTCCTCTTGTTGTCTTTTTTGGCTGTCATTCTATTTTTGTTTGAACTAAGCTCCTCCCATTGTGCTGCCTATGCCTCCCTTTTTCCATCTGAGATCAGAGTTGTTCAAGCAACAGGCCTAAGGTCATTTAAGTTGTAGAAAATCCTCTAGAAGACCTCTTAGGAATGTAGTAAGAACAGCATCTATTAGGGTCTCTGCTATATAGACTGAACTATTTTCCCCCAAAAGTAAACACACACACACACACACAAAACCCCCAATCCTCTAGACTTGTCAGGAAATTAAAACTTGGAACACTGATACCTTTGACAGCAGCATCTCCTCTTTGTCTGGGGCATAAAAAAAAAAGATCTGCCTATGAGAAGTTGGACCTCTCAAACCTTGATGGATGTCTTCCACATGATCCAACACACCTTTCCGACCTAACCCAACCCTCTAGCCAGACACAATTTTATATGGAGAGGATTGGGGTTATCTCTACCAATCTTGTATCCTTGCTGAAAATCCTTCCTATATAATTGTTAGGCAAAATTTCTTTTTAGTTAAATGTTAGATGATGTGAGTGTCTCTTTGTTTTGGGTACCATCCTGAGCCTGAACAACAGACCAGACTGACCCAGACCTGGTCCAGAATACAAGGGGGGAAAATCCTCTCTGAGTTGGCAGCTCCTCCCCCAAGTACAGCCACCTCCATCCAAGCCTGGGTGGTGGGGTCATATGCATCAGTGTCTGGCTATCAACACACAAAGAGTGCAGGGAAACATAACCTAAACACTAGTTATCCCCTGCATGTTGCCCCAGGTGTGGAGGAAGGCCATTCTTCCCCTGCAAATATATTTAAAGGTTAGATACAAAAATATCATGCAATATATATATATATAGAGAGAGAGAGAGAGATATGATGTACAATTTAGAAACAGAAAATAATGAGTGTAATTATTGTCCATTTTCACTCATTAAATCCCCCCCCAGAGCAAAATATGTGTTCATAAGACATAGAACAGAACCTGACAGCCCCTGGATCTTTGCATCAAGTCAAAATGGTTTCTTTCTAAAAGCAATTAAGAAGTAACTTAAAAAGAAGCCTCCTCAAGTGATATTTTCAACTAATAAACATTTTTAAAAGTAACTTTTTTGACACTCCACTTCTGGACATTTTCTATCAAAAATCTAATTGTTTTATTTATTTATTTATTGGTAGGCAAAGCAATTGGGATTAAGTGACTTGCCCAAGGTCACACAGCTAGTAAGTGTGTCAAGTGTCTGAGACCAGATTAGAACTAAGGTCATCCTAACTCCAGGGCCAGTACTCTATTCACTCCACCACCTAGCTACCCCTGTTTTATTTTTTAATTCTGAGTTATTTATCTTCATAGATCAAGAAAGCTTTGCTGGCTTCATGATTTTGTTTGACATAACATTTCAAATGGTCTGTACTCTTGGCAAACTCTCCTGGGCCAAACATTAGACAAAGCTACTAAAGCTTAAGAATTCAATGAAACTTTGGGGACATCAGTACATTTGGTCAAAGGTTATTTTTTTTTTCTTTTAGGTAAACAATTAAGTTAGAGGTTAGTTTTGTAGACTGGTAAAAAATTGCCGCAGCTTGGTGCCAGATCACAGCTATGTGGGTTGAGAAGCAATCCACTGGATGCCTTAAGAGTATTGCCATAATTTGAAAGACAAGGCAACGTATCTGCTAAGCGACAAGAGAACAGTTGCTGGCAATAGACCTGACAAGAACACTAGTCATTCTCTCCTTCTCGGAGGATATCAGTAGCCATCCCTTGAAAGTCAAGATTCCTATGAATCCAGCTTCCTATCAGAGCTCAGGCTTCCATCCTGGTAGCTCTTTACTCCCCTTCCTTCTGCAGGGCTGACTACACCTCCAGAATCAAGAGCCAAGGGATATTATTCTGTGTCACAGAGAATGGCATCTATGCCTGTGGAGTCTTTGACTGTCTGGCCCTGTGTCTCTCTGGATCTCCGAGCAGAACAAAGTAATCTTCACTATACAAACCTCATACCTTTTCTCCTGATGTATGGATACCTAATTCTTTCTCTAGGTCAGCTTACTCACTCCACCCATTCTCCCATTCTCAGATCTAGTGTTATAGAGATGTGTCACCACTATATTTAAACATTCTCAGGTGCTAGGGATAATCATGTTTATGGGAATATACTGCTTCCACTCACTACTTCCACTGGAGCCCAAACCAATGCATTTCTGCATACACAAATTAGTCATTCCCAAGAAGGATACTTCGAGATATTAAAGTAACCATTTAGCTAGCAATAAAGCAGAAGAAATAATAAATTTGTAGTTATTCATATTAAACAAGTAAATGAATAAACAAAAAAAAAATCGCAATCCACACATAAACCTAGGTCACATTCTCCAGCCAATGTACCCAGTATCCATGGAAGAGAATAGTCACACATTTATAGGTCACACACTGGCAAGAAAACACACGAAGAGGGAAAATGGATAGGCTTAGGATGCCTTCCAACTCTGGACTTTAGGCTTTTATGTCATTGGTCAATTCATGACCATCTCCACCACGTAAAACTGCATCTCTGCTAACTTCTCAACTGTTTATTATGTGAATGATTTTCACTGATCTCCAGCTGGACAAATCCTCTTCTACTCTATATTCAAAAATAGCATCCAATAGCTCTTTGAACTTAAAATCACCTTTAAATGGGAGTATTTAGAAGATATTTACCTATTAATTTGTATAGTCGTTGCCTTTAGGTCAGACAACTGAGAAGTACATCAATCTGGTTATCTCTGGCTATTCAGACCAACTCTTCACTTAATGGGATGCTTCATTATCCAACCATAGCATAGTCCAGACAGTATGGATTGCCTCTCTAGTCAAGGCACCACATTATCCTACCCACCTCTTCTTAGAGGACAAAGCAGATACAGTACCTGCCTCTCGCTTTCTGCTTTTCTCTCTCAAACCAGAGGGGGGCAGCAAAGAGCAACAGAAGCCTCTAAGTGACTTCATTCATCACTCTTAAACTCTAGGGGGTGCTGAGGAGCAATGTCTGAAAGTAAAACCCTTGTTCAATGAGGTTGAACCTCTTTCTAAGAAATCAGCAATTATGGGGATTTTGTTGATGTTGTTGAGTCCCTTTACAATTGTGGCTGACTCTTTGTAACCCCATTTCAGATTTTCTTGGCAAAGGTACTGGAGTGGTTTGCCATTTACTTCTCCAGATCTTTTTACAGATGTGGAAACCGAGGCAGAGTTAAAGTGACTTCCCCAGGGTCACACAGTTAGTGTCTGAGGCCAAATTTGAACCCAAGGAGATGAGTCTTCCTGACTCCAGGCCTAGCACACTATCCATTGCACCTCCTAGCTGATCTCCTCAAAATCATAGGTCTAACAGATGTGGGTTTTTTTTTTAACCCCCTGCTATTTGTTTCCTCTTCTTTCAGGTTCTTCAGTCTTGACCCTCAGTCTCTGTCTTACATCTCCTACACCTACATTAAGGCTTAGGTTAGAGCCTCCTCTGTCTCAGTGACTCACCTTTCACTTAACAGGTAACAACTCACAAATTTCCCCTATGAAAACAGTAATCTTACTTTAGTTTCCAAATATTTATTTATAGGATTTTGTTATGTGGAAATAAACTAAGAAATCATGAGGCCTTAAATTTCTTAAGTTCTCAACATGGTCAATATATCTCCTATCCTTAAAGTTGTTTTTTGTATATACATTTTACAAGTCTTTGAAAAAAATAGACATCTTTCCTCTGCCCCTTTAAACCATGTAACTATTCATATGTGAATGAACCGTCATCCTACATTTTTTACAAGATGATTTGAGACTTTATTTTTATACCACAATTCATTTGCTGTTCTAATCCCATATGAAAGTTGAGTTTCTTCATATATGTATATTATCAGTTTTATTAAAAACAAAGTTCCTTTTATACTTTGTTCAGGCATCAAAATGTTCATCTACAACTGCAGCAGTACCTTATATCCATTAACAGCTTATTTAAATCTTTTTCTTTATGTAAAAGAACCATTAATGCCCTTTCTAGCACTAAATTGCTCCACATGAAAAGGGCCTTAAAATGACATAATGCATATTTAGAGTCTTAAGGCACCTAAAAGGACACCTAGTCCAAACTTCATTTTGTAGATGAGGAAACTGAGGCCTAGAGAGGTCAAATACCTTTCTTCAGTCAATACAAGTAGTAAGTGGCAACGTCAGAATTTGAACATGCTTTCCACTGCATTATTTTGTCTCTTTGTTTTTATGTGTTTTTTAAAGGTGTCTCATGGAGTAGATTGTACTATAAATGATTAGAAGTCTTTTTTTTTTTTGGATTTTTGGAGGGCAATTGGGGTTAAGTGACTTGCCCAAGGTCACATTGCTAGTTTTTAATGTGAAGTGTCTGAGGCTGAATTTGAACTCAGGTTCTCCTGACTCCAGGGCTGGTGCTCTATTCACTGTACTACCCAGCCACCTCCAATGATTAGAAGTCTTAAGCTAAGTCTCAAGATATATGCAGACTTAGGCAGTCAGGATCTTCTGTCACAAAGTCATAAATTTACATCTTTGGAAATGCCTTCTGAGCCCTTCCCTTTTTGTCTCTCAGATGTTCCTATGCCGGAAATCATGGAAATCAGAGGTCAATAGAGCCTTACAAAACCAGAGAGTTTATTATTAATCATTACTGTGTCTCCCCAAGTACATATTACAATATTATTTCCCTTGGGGCACTTAATATTTTTTGACTAACTGATCAACTATTTCCTTCTGTCAACATCCTGGGGCCTATCTATCTATTGGGGCAGAATTTCTTGATGATGTCAAGGAACGCTTGACTCCTTGTATGCTCAACTTTTTGTACTTAGACTCCCAGGAACTCAGCGGTCCTCCAGGACGATTAAGTGACAGACTATTTTCATTGTCCTTTAAGGAAAAATATAGCTTAGCCTACATTTCAGGGACCTTAGTGGGTGTTTCACTATATTCCCCTTCCCACCTCCCCTTGGTTCCAAGATCCTAGAGGTCTTCTAGAGAAATGGTGTTGCACTCAAATAGGAAAGAAGGCTATTAAACCATATAAAATGATCCCTTGCAGGCTGCATATGGAACTAAAACATAAGGTCATCGAAGTTTTATTGTATTTTTATTTGTTCTGTTAAATATTTCCTAATTACATTTTAATCTATTTCAGCTGTCAGTGGTAGTGTTATGGGTTACATGATCCTCTGTCCCAGAGGATCTTCTATTACTTAAATGACCTTAGTACAGCCCTAACATCTCTCCCCTTGGGTGTATGAGATGCCTGGCACACGCAGCACTGGAAGAGAAATAGTGCAGGTAAATGAAAAACAAAAAGACAGGGGAAAAAAAATCAGGCAATGAAAAATCCCTAAAGGAATGATCAAGTACAGAGGAAAACAAAGAGAAGAAATCCTTTTTCCTTCTTTAGAAGGAATAGAGGATTCTTCTATCTGAACAATCTGGTCCCACATGATGAGTGATGCTAAAACTGTGCCATTTACAGTAACTCTCCTTATATCAATGAAATCACAGTTATAGTAATTAATTACCTGTATTCCCCAATCATTTCTTATAATTTTTAATTAATGGCTTGATGAATAGGGCTAGAGGGGGATGTATTTGGAAATGACGGTGATTTTTAAATTTTTTAATTGTTTTTGTTTTCAATATTCACTTCTATAAGATTGAGTTCTAAATTTTCTCCCTCTCCCTCCACTCTTCCCTTCCCAAGACAGCGTGCAATCTAATATAGACTACACGTGTACCATCCTATTAAACATATTTCCGCATTATTCATGTTGTAAACCAGAATTAGAACCAAAGGGAAAAACCACAAGAAAGAAAAAAAGAGAGTGAAAATAGTATGTTTCAATCTGCATTCAGACTCCATAGTTCTTTCTCTAGATGTGGCTAGTGTTTTACAAATGATAGTGATTTAGAAATAAAATTTATGCATAAAAATGAGATTTTTTTTTGGTTCCCTTTACAATATTTCTATCCAGTTATCTTCTAGGTGGCAACCAACTTCCAAGTTCTGGCAAAAAAAGATTAAAATGTAATTGGGAAATGTTTTTTAAAATATAAATACAATGCAACACAATATGAATTTGTTATTTTCTAAGTCAATGTGCAACCAGCAGGGATTCCCTTCTATCTGTGTTGTGCTTCCTGGTAGAATTTCAGTGACAGGGAACCCACTACTCTCAAGCCAGCCCATTCCATTTTGGGATGGCTTTCATTTTGAAAAGGTTTTTTTTTTTTTTTGCTTTGTTTTGTTTTTGCATCAAACTGATGGTTTTCTCTTTGCAACTTTCATTCATTCTTCCTAGTTATTATCCTGAAAGCAAAAATAACAAGTGTTATCAAGCTTCTGTGTGAGAGCTTTCCAAATACTTGAAGATTGCTATCATGTCAACAATAAGTCTTCTTTTCTCTAGGATAAACATTCCCATTATCTTTAACCAGTTTTCAAAGGGTTGTATTCACACACAAGTCCAGAAACTAACATTTTTGGAGTGCTCTTCTCTTGTTTTGTTATTTTGCTGTTTTTATTCTGAGCTCAAAATGTATCAGATAAGATCAATATTTCCATGTACAAAACAGAACAGAAAAAAAAGATTGTATTTGCAACTAAAGACCATGCACAATTTGCTTCTCTCTCCAAATATTCAAATTATTCAACATCTTTTTTTCAAAGCTTTCTGCCTTACTTATGTTTCTTAATGACCTTTCTCCTATTATTTTCTGTGTACTTAGAATGCCTCAATCATTATATGTATATATGTGTATAAATATACATGTATATTTTTCTATTTTGGTAACCTCCTTCTTCATATTCTTTTCCCCACCCAATGCTCCCTGAAAAAAATGGAAAGGATCAAAAACAAAACCCTTGCATCAATTCTGTATAATCAAGAAAAACACTGCTCATGTATGAATATATGTGTCTCATTCTGCATGTCGCATGACCTCACTGTCAGGAGGTGAGTAGCATGCTTCATCAGCAGTTGCATTGATCTTAATTTGTTTTTAGTTGCTTTTCTTCACAATGTTGAAATTATCATATAAATTATTCTCTGTGTTCTGCTCACTTAAACTCTATCAGTTCATACAAGTTTTCCTGAGTTTCCCTTTTCTCATTTCCTGCAGTGCAATAATATTGCATATATTCCTGTTTATTCAGCCATTGATTTTGATGGAAATTGATGGAAACCCCTTAATTTCTAGTCCTTTGTCAGTAGAAAAAGAGATATTGTAATTATTTTTGTATACATGGACCCTCCTCTCTTTGCAGAGTTCTGAACACACTGCTTCTCACTGACAAGCTTTTTCTCACTTTTCTGATTTTCTCTCTTTCATCTTTCTCTTAGTTGTACCTCTCTCATTTTTCTCTTTTTGCTCTATATTCTGGGGTGTTTTTGCCCTGCTCCATTGTTTTCCAGGAGTCCTTAGCAACCTTCTTTAATTCCTTGGCACTGGAACAAGCAAAGGGATCATTTGCAGCAAGGGAGACACCTCTTAGATGGTACTAAAGTTGGGGCTTCATGATACAGAGTAAACTCTATAGATTTAAGAATCATTAACTTAAAGATAATAATTCAATCTATGGAAGCTGATAAGATCACCAAGTAAAATTGTTTCACCTAGGAAATAGTTCAGTGGGACATCCTCGGTTGGTGGCTGTGACCCAGATGAAAATCCAGGAAAGGAGACTGAGAAGTGGATAGGTAGGAGGAGAACCAGGGGAGAGTAATGTCCTAAAAACCTAGAGAGAAGAGAATATCAAATAAAAGAGGGGAATCAACAGTTTCAAAGGAGCAGAGAAGTCAAGAAGGATGAGGACTGGGAAAAGGTTATTGGATTTGGCAATTTAGAAATCGCTGGTAACTTCAAAGAAAACATTTCTAGTTGAATCATCGATGAGGTTGGGAGCCAGACTAGCATGTTAAAGAGGTAGTGAGAAGGAAAGTGGAGACACCTCTTCCACATGGCATTGTCAAAGATTTTAACCATAAAAGGGAGGCAAAATAAGAGAAGATAGTTAGATGGGATGAATGGATCAAGTGATGTTTTTTTTTTCTAAGGATGAGGGACACACGAGGATGGTTTTAGGGATTGGGGAAGCATCCAGTAGACAAAGAGAAATTGAGGATAAGTAAGAAAGTGGGGATGATAGAGATGACAATTTGCCAGAGAAGGCATATTGAAATGTATAGGGGTTGTCTTTGGGAAGGAGAAAGGCTACCTAATATGTAAGACAAGGGTGAAGGAGAAGATAGTAGAATAAGGCACCTGAGTGACATGAGATGACGAGTAGGAAAGAAGAGGGAACTCTGAGTGAATGGCTTCAATTTTTTAAATTAAAATATGAGGCAAGGTTCTTAGCTGAGGAGGTGGGTTTGAGGAGGGATGATTAAGGTTGGAAAAGCCACTGTGGAGAGTGGGGTAGTTAGTAAGCTACAAAGAAAGGTGTAAAAGGATTGCCTAGCAACCGTTGAGATTATATGACATACATCTATATCAGATCCAGTCATCATGGTTGCATGATCTTTTCTACCTTTGTTCAGAAGTATCACAGAGGAGCAAAGTGGTGGGAATGCTCCAAGGTTGAGGCCTGGTGGGGCACAGTGGTGACATGATAAGGGGGAAAGGGACTCAAGAAGAAGACCATGAGTTGAACTAGTGCACCAGAAAGTCAAGATGAGTAGAGGATAAGGGGGTGGCTAGTACTGAAGCAGCTAAGAGGCACAATGGATAGAATACTGGGTGCTGATTGAGGAAGAGCTGAGTTAAAATGGAGCCTCCGAAATTTATTAGCTGAGTGACCCTTGGAAAGTCATTTAACCTATTTGCCCAATTTTCTCAACTGTGAAACTAGGATAATAACAGCACCTATCTTTCAGGATTGTTGTGAGACTCAAATGAGGTGTTATATGTAAAGCGATTAGTAGATATTATATAAATGGATATTCCCTTCCTTAGGATAGAAGTGATAACTTGGGAGGATTGGAGATCTTGATGTAAATGAAGAACAGGATTTGGTAGTGAAAAACAACGGGAAAGGAAAAATGACAATAGATTGTGATCAAATTAGGGAATTTCAGAGTTCATGAACATGGAAATGGTACATTTGTGGGTGATGTCAAGATAAAAGGTATGACCATCTTTGTGTGTGACTGAGGTAAGCTGGAGGAGTAGATCATGAGAATTGAGTAAGTTGAAAATTAAGGTGTTAAGGTTTTTGAGGTAGTATTAACATGTAAATTGAAAATATGAGGGCAGGAGTTGAAGAGGAGAGAAAGATTATAAGCAAGGAACTGAATTCATTAAGGAAGGAAGAGGAGTGTCTTGGAGATATACAGACAACAATTACTAGGATTTTAATTGTGAGGTAGATATAGATTTCATGAAGCCCAAAGGAATAGAGATTACTGAATGATGGAAATAGGGAGAGAATCTAGAAACGTCAGTGGGGATCAAGAAGTATTCCAACTCCCCCGCCTCAACCTATGAGCTGGGAAGAATGAACGAAAGTGCAGCTAGCAATGGAAAAGGCTTCCAGTGAGGCTACATCCTCAGGAGGGAACCAGTGAGAGTCAGACTCTCACTGAGAATCAGAAAAGTGAAGGAGCCAAAAGGAAAAAGATTCAAGATGAAAGCAAAATTCTTTATGGAGCAGACATGCCAGAAGGTATAGTGAAAGCAGTGGGTCACCTTAAAGTGGGACAATGGGTGGATTTGGGAGTGTAGGTTGAAGGCAATGAAAATGAAAGATTGGGCAGTAGGAGATGGAGAACAAGGCCGAATGATGATATCTAGGGGTTCAGATTCATTGGAGTAGGATAAATAACCAGAGGTGAGCTTGTTGATCATTAAGGGAAAAATTTAAAAGAATTTCAAGATCAATAGGCTTTATGACTTCAGAGTAGATCCTTCCAGAATCTTGGACAATTCAAGTAAGGGAGGAAGAAATTAGAGTTTAAGGAATGATGGGTATCTCCTCCTAGGCTAGAAAGTTGACGGGATGGCACCCTCTCCCTTCACCTCAGGTGGGAAACTTGTTTCATAGAATGCCACTTCTCTTCCCATAGGTGACTAAAGAAAAGATGGGAGACATGAGTGACTGAAATTGAATGATTATGATGATGTCCTCTCTCCTCACCACACCATTAGGTGTCTGGAATGATTCTTTTCTTCCGAGGAAGGCTGTAGATTAGGCAGGAGGCACATGGAATGTGATGGTAAAGGCACTCTCCTTTCCTTTTCCCATTCTCACTGGAGGCTGGAGACTAGACATGAGATGGTAGCATGATGGTAAATTGCTCTTCTGTCTTCATACATTAATATATCCATTTGGAATTATTGTTTGGTGTGAGATTTTGGTTTAAGCTTAATTTCTGCCAGACTTCTTTCCTTCCTAATAGTTTTTGTCAAATGATGAATGCTTTTCCCAGTAGATAAGGTCTTCTGTTTTCTTCCTTCCTTCCTTCCTTCCTTTCTTTCTTTCTTTCTTTCTTTCTTTCTTTCTTTCTTTCTTTCTTTCTTTCTTTCTTTCTTTCTTTCTTTCTTTCTTTCTTTCTTTCTTTCTTTCTTTCTCTCTCTCTCTCTATATATATACATACACATATACATATATGTATGAATGTATCTATGTACATGTATATAATATCTAATCTGTTATACTAACCTACTTTTCTATTTTTTAACCAGTACCAAATAGTTTTGATGATTTCTTCTTTGTCGTATAGTTTGAGTTCTGATAGTACAAATCCCCTGTGGCTTTTATGTTCTCTGTTCTTCTTTCTCTCTCCCCATCCCTCCATTCCTCCTTCCTTCCCTCCCTCTTTTCCTTCCTTCTTTCCTTCCTTTTTATTGGCTCCATGTTTGCTTCTCCATCTCTCTACATATCTCCAACTTTTCTCTTATCAGTGGGCTCCTGCTCTACTGTCTTCAAACAGGCCTACCTTTACTAAACTTTCTCTTCCTCTTCTCAGACCAACTCCAGTCATCTTCTTAATCATTCCTCAACACTTTGCAATCTAATCAATTATCAGAAACTATTCATTCCAATGATCTCCTAATTGAGGGCTTAATCTGATGGCTTATTTTTTTCAATCTTAATTATATTTGACCTATCTGCTACTTTTGACAATGTTGACACTTTTCCTACATAGGTTTTCATGACACTACTCTTTTCTGATTTTTCTTCTCTCCCCTCCCAGATTGCTTTTTTTATGAAGGCAAATTGGCCTTCTTTTGCTTCAATTCTTACCTAGCCTTAAATTATTGAATGGGCTTTACCTCAGACAAACTGAGACCTGGGAAAGATATTAGCTTAAAAAGGCCAAGGTCTCCCACTGCATCTGGGACCATTACAAGAAGTCTTGACCTATGTCTTGTCACTGGACTTTAGTAACCCCGAAGGAGAGAGTGAGGCTGATGAGTTTGCACAGTCCTGCCTCACTTAAATCCAATTCACTTTCAAGGCAAGACATCACCCTCTTGATGTTAATGGTCCTCTTCAAAAACAAAAGATGAACAAGAGCAACAAACAACAGCGATCTGCCTAAATATAGCTTCTCAGTCCCTTTTGTTAGGTCATAATCCATTTCATGCCCCAATGGAGAACTGTAAAAGTTCTCTAAAATTCTGTCCTAGACCCTCTTCTCTTTTCCCTTTATACTCTGTACTGGTGACCTCACCAGCTCCTGCATTTTAAACAATCATCTCTATAGATGACTCATAGATCTATGTATCTATGTATCTAGTCCCCAGTCTCCCCTGAGCTTCAGTTCTGTATCACAAATTTTCTGTTGGATATTTCAAACTGGGATGTCCTGGAGAAATCTTAAACTGAGCATGTCAAAAAATAAGCTCATCATCTTTCCCCCTAAGCCTTTCCCTCTTCCAAACTTCCTGATTTCTGTTGCAGACACCACCATCCTGCTAGTATTTCAGATTCATAATTTTGGCACTATCTAGAAATTTTCATTCTTCCTTACCTCATATATCAAATTAATTCTGTACATAGTTATCTTCCTCATAGGGAGCAGTGTCTCTGCTGGACAATGTTATCTTTTGAGGCCCCTGGGCTTGATCCAGGGCTAAATGTGTGGTTCTGAAGCTTAGTTGTGGTTTCTGCTTTCTCCAGCTTTGGACTGACATCGTAGCCTAAGAAACTACTATGCACTTTCATAAAGAACTAGAAACCACAGAGTTGGGCCAGTAGGACATCTCTTGAGCAGGATCCCAGATCTGGGAATCATTTTCTCAACTTTTCATGGACTCATCTCAACTCTGCAATTGGACTCCTTTGCTTATCCTGGCATCACCTCCCTGATGTCATGGTCCTCTTCAAGAACAAAAGGCAAAAAAAAGAAAAAGGACAAAGGACAAATGACAAACAACAATCTTTGTGTGTAGAAAAGGAGTTTCTCACTGGGAACCAAACTGGAACTGGTCAGTTGGGCAACACACCATTCTTTCTTTCTTCTTTCCTTCCTTCAAGCTCTGCCAAAGGAAATGTAAATTTTAATCCCTGGCACTTTTTTTCTTTCTTAAAGAATAGCCTTAACCCAAATCACTGTGGCTCTCATAGATTGGCCAACAGTAAGTCAAGCCCTACTTGGTAGTTGTTTGGGCCCTCACTGGCTTAGAATGTATATAAATAGCAATTTTTTTGTGTGGTGGTGTTGTTGTTTTGGCCAGAAACCCTGAGGATGTTCCCTACCCAGGTGGATTTTTTTTTATAAGAGACTATTCTCTGCCTCATTTCTTATTAAGCATTAATCACTGAATGGGTGTTGCCTCAGTCAAACTAAGACCTGTTAAAAAACCTTAGCTTCAAAAGACCAAGGTCTCCACTGCATCCTGGACCACCTCTAGTTGTCCTGATCTATATCTGGCCACTGGATTCAGATGGCTCTGGAGGAAAAAGTGAGGCTGGTGACTTTACACAGCCTGCCTCACTTAAACCAATGCACTTGCATGTCATGGCATCACCTCCCTGATGTCATGGACCTCTTTGAGAATAAATGACAAGCAGCAAATAGCAAAGCAGAAATTGGACTCTACTCCAATGGAGGCTGCCGTGTGTTTCTGTTGTAAGATGTAATTGTTTCTTCAAGAGACACAAGGAAAAAGGCAAAGAGGAAACCCAAAATGTGCTTTCTCCTCCACTGTAACATAGTACCTGACAAATAGTGAGTACTTAATAACTGTTTCTCTGGATTAACCCTGTGTCTCAATATAGTGGTACAGAGAGAGGAGAGGAAAAGATAGGGGAAGAGTATAGAGGAGGAGGAAGGAGGGGAAAAGAGGGAAGAGAAAAAGAGGGGAGAGGGGAAGAGAGAAGAAGAGGGGAGAAGAAGATGAAAGGAAAGGAGAGAAGAAAGAGAAAGGAGAGGAGAGGTTAGAAGAGAAGAGTAAAGGAGAAGAAAAGAGGAGAGAGAAGGGGAGAGTGAGAGAAAAGAGGGAATCTGAGATTATGTTTTAAGTAGATATAATTTTTATGTAATGTCATGAAAGCACCCAGGCACAGATTCTTTTTCATCTTTTTCTTTCTTTTTCCTCATGGATTCAGCTACCATTACAACTTCATGGGATCTAAAGCACAGGGAGTTGTGCTGAATAGACATCAGCCAGTGGAGTATGAATGAGTTATTCTTTCTTCAGACATCCTGAACAATTTGAGTTGCTAGTGTCATGTTCTTAACTTTATTGTTCATATAATGCCCTGTCCCCACACAGATGAGTAATTATATGAGGGTGTTGATACCTTAAGTACAGCCCATTACAATTCATTTCAGCTGCCCTTAGCGGTATCAATATTCTATCCAATTTTCTGTAGGCAAATAATCTACAGAGGAACAAAGCTGCAGTTTGAAGATGCATGTCATTCTTCACTGAAGTCACACTTTGTTTTCTAAAACCAGGCTATAGTGTTTGAAACAATTTTATATTTTCAGGGTTTATTTTTTTCAGGTGTATCTAGTTTTTTTTTATTTTCCTTTCTACTTACCCTTTATTGTGGGTAAGATCAACAAATGTCAGCAATTTATTTACATCAAATTCATACCAAAGTAAAATATTTTAATTTGAAATAAGTAATAATATTTAAAATTTACCCGGATATGACTCTTGGCTCAATTAAGTGAGGTTTCATCAATGTCACTAGTGTCCTAACCACACAAGAATGAACTTTCTTTCACCTTGCTTTCCATAAGAATAATGCATTGGAAAAGGACACAGGGGATCCATAACATAAACAAAAGAGACCAAAAGTTAATAGACTACATGAAAGCCTCATGCCTATATATCGTGAACTCATTCTTGAAGAAATTCAGGGAGTGCTTTACATGATGAATACCGCAGGAGATCATGAAAAATGAAAATGATTTTCTGGAAATAATTAGTTACTAAAGTGGAAGCAGTTTCTGAATCAGGTATCAGTGGTATAGTGAGACCACATACTTAACGTGTTAGTGCCACCTAAACTTTGCTGCAAAATGGTTTATAGTTCCTATGCCCTCTTTCATAATTTATTTAAAGATATACTGTTACTTAGAATTTTTAACCTTGTATATCCATATTTTTTTTGGAGGGGAAAAGGCAAGGCAATTTGGGTTAAGTGATTCACCAAAGGTCACATAGCTGGTAAGTGTGTCAAGTGTCTGAGGCTGGATTTGAACTTAGGTCCTTCCTGACTCCAGGACTACTGCTCTATTCACCATACCTCCTTAATGCCCCTGTATATCCATTTCTTTAAGTTTATTTATTTTTAGTTTTCAACATTCATTTCCACAAGATTTTGAGTTACAATTTTTTCTCTACCTGTCTTTCTCCTACCCTCACCCCAAAATAGCAAGCCTACTGAATACCCCTTCCCCCAATCTGCTCTCTCTTATATCCTCCCCCTTCACCTTCCTAACTTTCTAGTAGGGCAAGATGGGTTTCTATACCCCAGTACCTGTATATCTTTTTTCCCAGTTACATGTAAAAAAACAATTTTTAAACATTTGTTTTTAAAACTTTGAGTTCCAGATTTTTTCCCCCTTCTTCCCTCCTCACCCACCCCCACTGGGAAGATAAGCAATTCAATATGTAATTCATGTGTAGTTACCCAAATCATTTCCATAGTAGTTATATGGTGGAAGACTAACTATATTTCCCTCCATCCTATCCCACCCCCCACTTATTCTATTTTCTCCTTTGACTCTATCCCTTTCCAAAAGTGTTTGCTTCTAACTACCCTCTCCCCCAATCTATCCTCCCTTCTATCCTCATCCCTCTTATCCCCTACCCCCCTATTTTCCTGTAGGGTAAGATACTCAATTGAGTGTGTGTGTTATTCCCTCTTTAGGAAAAATTCAATGAGAATCAGGTTGTCCCATTCCCTTTCACCTTCCTGCTCTTCCCCTCCATTGTAACAGTGTTCTCTTGCCTCTTTTATATGAGATAATTTACCCTAATCTATCTTTCCCTTTCTTCTTCTTCCAATAAATTCCTCTCTCACCTCTTAATTTTATTTTTTAGATATCATCCCTTCATATTCAAATCATCCTATGCTCTCTGTCTATGTATACTTGAACAAACAGATGCCCACATCACATATATATTTATAAACACATATATCCTCCTATACATACATATATATGTATGTATACATATATAGACATATACATTCCCTTCAGTTATCCTCATACTGAGAACAATCTTATGAGTTACAATTATCGTTTTTCAATGTAGGAATATAAATAGTTCAACCTTAATAAGTTCCTTATGATTTCTTTTTCCTGTTTACCTTCTCATGCTTCTCTTGCTTCTTATATTTGAAAGTAAAATTTTCTGTTCAGCTCAGGTTTTTTATTTTTTTTCTTTTCTTTTTTTTTTTTTTTGCTGCTTTTTGGAGGGCAATTGGGTGACTTGCCCAAGGTCACACGACTAGTTTTTTTGTGTTTGAGACCAGATTTGAACTCAGGTCCTCCTGACTCCAGGGCTGGTGCTTTGTTCACTGCACCACCTAGCCACCCCCAGGTCCTCTATTTCATTGAATGATGATATTTTTCCCTGTAGCATTATACACAGTTTTGATGGGTAAGTGATTCTTGGTTTTAATCCTAGCTCCTTTGACCTCCAGAATATCATATTCTAAGCCTTTTGATCCCTTAATATAGAAGCTGCTAAGTCTTCTGTTATCCTGATTGTGTTTCCACAGTAGTTAAATTGCTTCTTCCTGATTGCTTGCAGTATTTTCTCCTTAACCTGGGAATTCTGGAAGTAGGCTATAATATTCCTAGGAGTTTTCTTTTGGGGATCTTTTTCAAGAGGGGATTGGTGAATTCTTTCAATTTCTATTTTGCCCTCTGGTTCTAGAATATCAGGACAATTTTGCTTGATAACTTCTTGAAAGATGGTATGTAGACTCTTTTTTTGATCATGGCTTTCAGGTAGAACAATAATTTTCAAATTATCTCTCCTGGATCTATTTCCTTGGTCAGTGGTTTTTCCAATGAGATATTTCACGTTGCCTTCTATTTTTTCCTTTGTTTGGATCTGTTTTATAGTATCTTGATTTCTTATAAAGTCATTAGCTTCCAATTGCTTCAATCTAATTTTGAAGGAATTATTCTCTTCAGTGAGTTTTTTAAATTCCTTTTCCATCTGGTCAATTCAGCTTTTTAAAGCATTCTTCTCAGGGGCAGCCAGGTAGCACAGCGAGTAAGAGCACTGGCCCCAGTGTCAGGATCACCTGGGGAATCAAATCCGGGCTCAGACACTTAGCACCCACCCAGAAACACCTGGCCATGTAACCTTGAGCAAGTTGCTTAACTCCAGTTGCTTAGGGGTGGCCAGGTGGCTCAGTGAGTAAGAGCACTGGCCCCAGTGTCGGGATGACCTTGGGATCAAATCTGGGCTCTGATACTTAGCACCACACCCAGAAATAACTGGCCATGTAGCCTTGAACAAGTTACTTAACCCCAATTGCTTAAAAAAAAAGCATTCTTCTCCTCATTGGCTTTTTGGGCCTTTTTTGCCATTTGAGTTAGTCTATTTGTTAAGGTGTTATTTTCTTCAATGTATTTTTGGGTCTCCTTTAGCAGGAGACTTGCTTTTCATGATTTTCTTGCATCATTCTCATTTCTCTTCCCAATTTTTCCTCCACTTCTCTTACTTGATTTTCAAAATCCTTCTTGAGCTCCTCCATGGCCTATAACCAATTCATATTTTTCTTTTTTTTTTAAACCACAGGGAATTTCTTTAATTGTGGGCTTCTTTAAAGTTACAAAGCATTTCTGAGGCATGTTTAATAATGAGGGAATCTTAAGCAGTGATATTAAAGTTATGGTATGGTGGAGCTAGAGATACATTCCTTCAGATTATGTTTCCAAGTTATCATATGGACTTAATGGCCAGATGGTACTAATACTCCAACTACGGCACTTAGTAGTAAGAACTCTGCATCCGGAGCGAAGGAAAGATGTCCATAGTGTACTCAATAGTCTTAGTACCAGAGGTAGAGAGGGAAATGCCAATGTCATTATGTTGGGATGTCTCTACAGTTTGCCACATCTTGGCTTAAGTCAGCATGGTAAGAAGCAGCTAAAAACTCAGTACCATTAGCCATTGTGGATCCACATAAGCCTACTTTGAGTGGAAGTATGCCTGAGCTCAACATGCTGCTACAAGTGGTAAAAAAAAAAAACAAAGCCAATGCCCCAGAGACAACAGCTACCTGGTCTTTGGGAAGTCAACTTTAATAGCAGTGAAATTGCAGAAATGACACTGGCTCCTCTGCACTGAGGGCTTCTGAATGATCCAGGAAGTTTCTTTAGAGGCCTTTTCTCTGTGACATTCTTCTGATTACAAGTCTTTTATACAAAGAGCTGTATACAAAAGCAACAAAAAAGCAATCACAGTAGGCAAGAGCCTGAGATGCCTTCGTTAGGAGGTCTGAGCCAACGTCCCATCCAAGATCTGCTGAGTGATAGAAATGAATTCAGGAAAAGCACGGCTTCGGGAAATCCTGGATGAAGTCTTGGCCTTCCTCTAAACTCTTTGTCAGCTGAGGATGCAAGGGCACACAGCCTAAGAAGGGGACTTTTGCATGTCTGGCCAGTTCTTCTCCACCTCCCTTAGAGAAAAGATTAGTGCACTCTGAACAATGTGAACAGATGAAACCACTCATATTCTCCATAATTCCAATCACTTGCAACCCTGTCTTCTTGCAAAAGGTGACCTCTCTCCTGACATCACCCACAGATATTGCCTGGGGTGTAGTAACCAAAATAGCTCCCAGAGGCTTATAAGGGCAAATGGCTTCCAAAGCAGAAATGTGCTCATCAGAGGTCCCTGGTGGTGTATCCACAACGAGATAGTCCAGGTCACCCCAGGCCACATCAGAGACAAACTGTTTCATTAATGCATTTTTCTTGGGGCCTCTCCACATTGGGGCCTCATCTGATTTCTCCAGTAGGAAACCCTCTTGGTTCACAAACACAGGCACCCAGCCATTGTCACACTGGTTCACAGCTTTATCTTGTACTTTTAGCATTTGGGGGAATGTTGGGACTGCAGAGATCCACATCCAGAATCCCAACCTTCTTGCCAGAGTGCCGGAGGGGCAGGGCCAGTTCTGTAGAAATGATGCTTTTCCCTACCCCTCCTTTTCTAGAAAGGACCAAGATGATCTGTCTGATGCCAGTCAGATTTCCTGTCTCCTGTGCAGCCTCCAATCTGCCGGGTGCTGCCTCACGTCACAACTTCTGCCTCCATCTGTGTACACACCCAGTTCATATTTTTCTTGAAGACTTTTGATGCAGGAGTTCTGACTTTGCTGTCTTCCTCCCAATTCATGCCTTGATCCCTTTTGCCCCCCAAAAAGGATTCTATCTTCTGTTTGTGCTTCCATTGCTTGCTCATATTGGCAACCAATTACTTGACTTTTGAGGTCTTTGCCATGGTAGAATTCTGCTTCCAAAATGGAGAGAGCTAGTCCCAAATCTCTGGGGTTTTTGCAGCTGCCAGAGCTATTAAGGGGGTGCCCTCTCTACAGCTCCCACACACTCTGACTCACTAGTTACATACCCCAGGACCACCACCCAATGCTGCGATCCAGATCCAAGCAGGTCAAAAGAGCAAAAAGCAAAACCTCTTAATGGTTGCTTGGTCCTGCTACAATCTGCAAGCCAGGAGCTCCAGAAGCAGCCACACAGCAGCAGCTGCAGCCACTGTGCCTCCTTTACTTCTCGCTCTGGGGTAGCAGCCTGACCACGCTCCCCCTGTTTGAACAAAGTTCCACACTGACCTTTTACTTTGTCTTAGGCATTTGTGGATTGAGAAGTCTGGAAACTGCTACAGCTGCTGGTGATCCACTCTCCCGATGACCACTCCAGCCAGGGCTGGTTGGAGCCACCCTGGGGCTAAAACTGCAGCTCAGTCGGGAATGTGCTCAGCTCCCAGGGCACTGCGATGGACCCTTTCTGCCAGCCTGCTAGGCTTCCTTCAATGGGAGATTTGTTTCTCTCTGTCACTTTGTGGGTTCTGTAGCCCTAAAGTTTGTTTAGAGTCATCTTTTACATGTATTGGAGGAGGTGGAAGCCGGAGCCACACAGAAGTCCTGTTTCTACTCCACCATCTTGCCTCCACCCCCTGTATATTCATTTTAAAAATGAATTGGTACTGTTTCCTAGAGAATAAGGACACAAATTTTTACATATATTGAGATTCAGTTGGTCAACAAATATTTGTTATATGTTGACTATGTGCCAAGCATTGAGGAGACAAAGAAGGGTAAAAACAGCTCCTGCCCTCAAAGAACTCATATTCTAATAGGGGAGACAATATATAAGTAACTAGGTCCATACAAAATCTATACAGCTGAAGTGGGAGATAACCTCAGAAGGGAAGGTAATAGCAGCTGGGGGCACTAGGAAAGGTCTCTGTCAGAAGGTTTGATTTAGTCTCAGGCTTAAAAGAAGTCAAGGAAATTTGAAAGTGGAGGTGAAGGCCCAGAGCATTCCAAGAATGAGGAACACTTCGTGAACTTCAAAAGGGCCAGAGGATTTTGAATTTACCATCTTCCCATTGGTGTAGCATCCCCAGAACATCTAATGGCTGTGTCTGAATTGGGAGCTAAGAACAGTCAAGGGGCATAGATTCATGGCTCCACAAAGGAGGACAGCAAAGAAATTATACCTTGAATAAGTGGAACTCTTCTGTATCCCATTAATAGGAGAAAAGGACTTCCAGCAGCTATGCACTGTGAGTTTTCCTTTTGCCACATATGCTGCCTAAATTAGTCTAACCCCCTTAGATTCTGTATGTATGTGTGGGAAAGCATGTTGTAGACTTTGGGTGGTATATTTTATACCAACTGTTGTCACTGTACTACCTTAGTAAACACCCCTTTCTAAAATGCTACTCTGGATGTCTGTCTCAATTGATCCTTAGTTAATAATCTTAATGCACTATTTGTGGATTATAGTGGAAATAGAGAATCATCTCCCGACTCCTTAGGAATACTCCTAGCACCCTGAGGGGGAGATAGAGTCAAACTCTAAGTACCTGACATATCAGTGGGAGTGGAGTTAGCCTAAGAATCCTCAGCACGTATACAGGATATAGGTGTTATATTGCATATAGTGACTGGGTTCAGGCAGACATCACTACATGTCTGAAACCTCAAGAGACTTTTGTTCAACCTGTCTCTTTATATAAATAAACTCCAGCAAAATTCCCTGTGAAGAACAAGAAATAGAAGAATAATACATTTGTATTTTACAAGTGAAACCCATGACCCACAGCCTCCCAAGGATTCGGGACTCACAGATGAGGCTCAAAAGGTTAATATCTCTTCTGTTAGCTCATTGATCACACCTAGATTGATCCAAGAAAATCTCCAAGATAGTAGGTATAACTCATCCCTAAATGTAGGTGGTAGCATCCTCAAATCCTAAACAGGCATTAAACATAAAATATCTTTGTTGGGTATGGGACAAACTTTATTTTACCACACAGAAAATGTATGAGATGTTAAGGACTCAGAGAGGTCCATGAACAAAGCACTAAAATTCTCCCCGCCCCCACCCCTACCTTCCCTTCACCCTGAAAGTAAATGTCTGAACTTGGGCTTATTACTGGGGCAACCTTCTGTTATTCTGAGGCAAGTCTTAACACTGGTGACCTGTTCTCCCAGGATTTCGTCCATTCTCCCTAAGAACTTGTAGTTTACACTCCCCTGAGAAGTTAAACATGCATGTGTAAAGACATAGTTGAACAAGCATATTTCTTTACTGTGCCTTCACTATTCAAGTAAATCACTGGCTTTGTTTTCCAAATTGAACACTACACAGCAACCATGTGAACCATCTTTCTCCTACTGCAAGGAGTGCAATATGCTAAGCAATCATATGTCTCTAGAAGATCTAGGGCATGAACTCTGCAGCTCAGAAACTCCTGCACTTGGAGTCACCCAGAAGATGATACTCAGAGCTGATGCTGTCCTAGAAATCTCCTTTCTCTCATACAAGGCTAAATTCTGACATTATGCATTCCCTTGCCCCTGTTTAGGAGGTTGGAATTCAGAAACAGTAGCTTTGAACTCTCTTCTCAGGTCACGTAAAGAGATGTCTATCAATGCTAAATGCAACTGCTCTAAATACCAGTTGCTGCTTTGCTTGTAGGGATGGAAGGAGGAAAGTCATCTTGCTTTTTCCACTTGCTGTGCTTTGGGAGAAGGCACAAGAGAAAAAGCATGATTAATTGTCTCCACTTGTGAGAATACCAAAACTCCATGGGACATAACTCTTGTATAAATAAATGCAAATGTAGAGGTGGTAGAGGAGATGGAGGTGGGGATGGGGGCGGTGAGAATCCCTCACCCTATAAAATCCTTACTTTCTTGTATTCTGACTTGGAGGGAAAGTAAGTTTAGGGGAGTAACATAACATACTGGTAATGGGAACTCAAAGGCTGCATACAGAAGATACTCTTTTTTTATCCTCTCTTGACTCAAAAAATATCTTTTACTATGTCTGGGGGTTTTTGGTTCACTAACTGATTATTAATCTCTCTCTGTCTGTAGTTTTTCCTGTAAATCAACTCCAAGGTGATTAAGGATTAGGAAAATGGTGTGATCAAAAAGTTGTGATTACCCTTCTGCCACTTCCCTATGCTTCATGCTAAAGATGGCTTTGTCTCCCACTCTTCTCAATGGGTGTTGCCTCAGTCAAAGTGAGACCTGGGAAAGACCTTAGCTAAAAAAGGTCAAGGTCTCCCACTGCATCTTGGGCCCTCTCCAGTCGTCCTGATCCATATCTGGCCACTGGACCCAGATGGCTCTGGAAGAGAAAGTGAGGCTGGTGACTTTGCACAGCCCTCCCTCACTCAAATCCAATTCACTTGCAAGTCATGGCATCACCTTCATAATGTCATGGCCATCTTCCAGAATGAAAAACAAACCACAACCACACAATAAAACACTGACCATTCCTTGAAAATCTCTATCAGAATGACTAACAACAAAAATACTACAAGAGTTAGTGGCTTCTATTTTTTGTAGTAGCAGGGAGAATAAATGAATAAATGCTATCAAAGAAGGAACATGGAAGACAGAGTGAAGGGGACATTTATGAATAGATACAGTCAGTTATGGACACTACTAAGTACAACAGATTTTTCCCTGCTTTATCTCCTTCCTCTCCAGGGGAAGAGTGGAAGCAAAGTTCCAGAAAAGTGGAACAATTAATAGCTGCTTCTTCTTCCTTCAACTTGAAGTCATGGGAGATGAATATTGGGATAACTGGGTCATCTCACCAGGCTTGGTCCAATCAGCAAAGCAAATACCCTCATCAGCAACCACCTTGGCAACACCTTTATGGGTGTAACCCAGAGCTCAGGCCTGGTTCATTTGTGACTTTCCTCTTTGACAGAGAGAAAAAGTACCCAACATTTTGTGCTTTCATGAGGAGTAGAGTAGTCAAGAGAGGAGAAAGGGAGGTTCTAGTTTCAGGCTTCCAGAGAGAATACACTTGGTCCCAGGCTCTCTTCAGGTAGAATTCCCTGGAGACAGAAAAAATACTTTAGGATACAAAGCCAGGACCTCAACATGTCCCTGATTTATGGCCTGTCACTAGAGACTTCCAGGTATCTCCCCTTGGGTGAGATCAGGTATTCTCTTCTTTTGAGTTAAAATATCTCACTCCCAGTGGGAGAGATAATTAACTGTGTATATTTTATGGTATATTCTAATCTATATAATTCCCTGATTTCTATGTGGTATCTGAACAAATTGATTTATTTGTTATTCACAATTTATAATGGTTTTTTTGTGTAAATAATATCTAGTGGAAAGTAGTCAAGTCTGTAGCTATAACTTGGTTACTCACTTCCTTTTAAGGGATAGAACCTGGAAAATGGTTTGAACAGAAGAATGAAATCATTTCCCCTAAATTAGCAGTATTGGGGTGGGGGAGAGAGAAGGCAAATAGAATTCTAGTATAGTACCCTGTCTCTGATGAAAACAGAGTGCCTTAAGACCTCAATTTCTTGTTCTCCTTTGGGCAAGAATCAAAATCTCCCTTTGAGAGGGCTGGATGAGATTCCAGTGATATCTATTCATGACTCCCTGTATCATGTTTTGACAAATCCATGTGGAGATTTGTATAATCTATATGGGAAGAGAACAAGCATTTCTATAGCTCTTACTATGTGCCAGATACTATGCTGTGCCTTTTATAGCTATTATCTCAATTGATCTTTACAACAACCCTGGGAGGTAGATACTATTACTATCCCCATTTTACAGTTGAGGAAATTGAAGCAAACAAAGGTTAAGTGACTTAGGGTCACACAGCTAGTTAGTGTCTGAGGTTGGATTTAAACTGGAACACACACACACACAGCTGAGTGTTTGACTTTCTAAAGTCAAAGTCATGGCTTCAAGATGGAGAATGAACTTTGAACTCTATTAGTCTTTACTCTGATTCTTCTTTCTTTGGTGTGCCTCCCCAGACTCCACAAAAAGTCTAAGAAATCCCAACTCCTTAACATTAGTGGCTGGTGGATTCTGGTAAAGCATCTCTCATCTCCATGGTAATGTTAATACAGGGTGGCAAGGCAAAAAAAAAAAAAGTCCTCAAGGGATGAGTATTGCAAAGAGTGTGATCAGCTTACTTTTATGGGCCATGAAAATAAGAGGCTGATTTTTCAGTCAGTCCCATCAGTTTGATTGAGAGACTCTTCAATTTGTTCATGAACAAATAATAGCCCAAGACTTGTAATCTCATCAGGTTTATGAGAGAACTACTCAACTTGATCAGAGACTCCTATGATCCAATGACCTCATAAAAGTATTTGTAAATTATCCCATTTGATGAAATCCTTAGGCATTCTTTCCAGTACTAGCTTCATTTTCTTTTAAATCCTCCATCTCACTGGTCCTAGTAGAGGAGTCAGAACATTCTTTGCTCTCCATTGCCACTTCTAGACTTGCCCTCTATTACCATTAGTCTGTAATCTCTCCATCTTTGAGGTTTAGTCTATCCAAATTTATCACCCAATCCAGATCCTAGTTGTCATTATCTACCATCCCCTAAGATGTTCTCCTTCCTTTCTCAATGCTTTTTCAGGGCCTGCTCAATTCCAAATCTTGCCCTTATACTAGGGTACTTCAACACTCATGTTGATATTTCCTCAAATATTCTACCTTCCAAGCTCCTAAATTTGCTCATCTCCTATAACCCACTTCTCCACTCTACCTCAGCTATACCCATAACCCATACACGTTCTACTTCCATGCTCAGGAACTCACAAATTCCTTTATTCAATCATAACCTCTTATCATTCCATCTCCCCTGGGCTTTACTACTCCTAACCCTAATAATATTTTACACTCATGTACCCTCTTCTCTACCTCTTACGTTTCCTGGATATCATCTCCTACTATCTTCTTCATTTCAGTCTCTCTCTTCAACAAGGTCAACCTCTCTAGATAAACCATTAATATAAGCCCCTCTCATCTCTTCCAGAAGAATGTCACCACTATCATCCCCCATCTCTCTTTAATCTTAAATTTCTTCCTACCTACAGGTTCCTTACTTAGTACCTGAAAAAATGTCCAAATTTCCCCATTCTTAAATAATACTCTCTAGATTCTAGTATTCCCCACTAACTATTGTCCTATATTTCTCCTCCCCTTTCTCAGCTAAACTTCTTAGAAAAGTTATTTATGTTTCATGTCTGTACTTCCTGTCCTCTCATTCTCTTTTTAGCCTTCTGAAAGTTGGCTTCCAACTTCATTATTCAGCTGAAACTGCTCTGTCCAAAATTATCCGTGAACAGTGATAAACTGCCACTAGTGACCACTTCCTCTTCCTAGATACTCTGTTTCCCGACCTTATGACACTGTTCTCTTTTTCTTCATTCTCCTTCTTCTTTGTTTTTTTCTGGATCTTCATCCAGTTCAGGTCCACTAACTGCTAACATTCCTCAAGGCTCTGTCCTAGGCCTTCTTTTCTCCCTACACTATTTCACATAGTTACTTCATCAGATCCCATGGGTGTGATCATTGATGCTTAGACAGATGTTTCCAAGATCTATATACCTGTCCCTAGTCTCCCACCCAAGCTCAAATCCCAAATCAACTGCCAATGTAATTTTGAGTTAAACGTTCTATGGGCAGGTCTACCTCAATATGTGCACAAAAGCCCTCATTCTCTCTCCCTCTACCAAATATACATACTGCTGAAGACACCACTATCTTTTGAGTTATCCAGGCTTACAACCTTAACGACATCCTATATTCCTCACTCTGACTCACCACAGATATCCAATCAATTGTCACATCTGGTTTCTTTTCCTCCAACAACATCTTTTGGATACATTCCCTTCTTTCCACTCACATAGCCATAGCCATAGTTCAAGTTTTCATCACCTCCTGCATGAACAATTACAAAAGCTTCTTAATTGGTCCCTCTGCTTTGTGTCTCTTTACTCAGGAGCCAAAAATAATTTTCTGAAAGCACCATTATGACCTATTGGACCTCTACTCAGTAAATTATAGTGGATTCCTATTACTTTTTGGATATAATATACAATCACTTTTTGGCATTTAAACCTCTTCACAATTTGACTCTTTCCTATATTTCCAGTATTCTTAGACATTAATCCCTTCCACACATACTAGCAGTCTATCTATGCTGGTCTATTTGCTTTTCCTCACTACAGTCCATCTCTTATCTCCCCACCTTCTTATTAGCTATTTCCCATGCCAGGAATGCTGTTCCTCTTCCCTTTGACCTTTTTTTTGCCTTTTGGGGGGCAATTGGGGTTAAGTAACTTGACCAAGGTTACATGGCTAGTTTGTTTGTGTGTGTGTGTGTGTTAAGTGTCTGAGACTGGAACCAAACTCAGGTCCTCCCGACTCTGGGGCTGGCGCTTTACTCACTGCTCCACCTAGCCACTCCCCCTTTGATCTTTTAGAATTCCTGGCTTCCATCCAGACTCAGCTCAAATATTACCTGCTGGAGGACACATTTCGCAATACTAATGACTTCCTTTGTAAAGTTACCTCCCATGCTCTATGTGTGTCTTGCATATACCACTTTATGTGTATGTTGTCTCTCCCAGTAGAATATAAGCAACTTGAAGAGACTTTTTTCTTTGTACCCATAGCACTAAATACAGTGCCTAACAAATAGTGAGTGCTTAATAAATATTGATGATTGATTGATGATGTCATTTGTCCTTTGGTTTTAGAAGAGAACCAATGACATAATGGGTGATGTCTTCACTTGTACATAAATTGGATTTAAGTGAGGAAGAGCTGCACCAATCATCAGCCTCACTTTGTCTTCTTGAGTTATTGAAGTCTGGTGGTAAGACAAAAGTCAGGACAACTGGTGATGGCCCAGGACGTTTGGATGACCTCAATATCTTGATATATGACCAAGTTGTAAAAGATCCACAATGCCTACTTGAGACACCTTCATGGCCATTGGAATAAATTGGTCTCATCCACCCATTCCACCAGCAGAAATCTTGGGGTAGATATCCCCCTAACTCACTGATGGCTCTGTGGCCTGTCAGTTACCCTCAACCTGGTTTAGCCTGTCTACTGAGATGGTTTACTGGGGTGTAGCCTCTGCACATGATACAGCTTCTTGGAGACACGGGAAAGAGTTGAGTGAATTAGGTGGATGTCAAAGGTGGATGAGTAGCTGGCAGCCCTTACAGTCCTAAACTCCCCATTCACCCCCAACTGATTGATGATATGCTGCATATGTATATATGCTTATATAAATATAAACACACCCAGGAGAAAGGTTTTGAAAATGATTAAATAATTATATGTCTTCTTGTGACAAAACATTTTTCAAATGAATTTGTTCTCTAAGACAAAGATGTCATCAATATAAGTATAATGATGTGTTATTAGATTGTTTCATTTTACAGGGAATATAATTAAGGGAAAAATAAATTATATAGTATTTTTAGCACAAACATTCTTACTTACCTGACAAAGCCTGTTATTTATTGTGTAGTTGTCATCATTGTCAACTTCTGAATCCAGTTGTGGCCTGGTTTAGAAGATTCATGATGTAGCTCTAAATGACCTTGGTCACAGTACTTAAAAATAGTACTAAAGGACCCCAAATGTCCTGAGGCCCAAACCATTTCCTCTTCTGGAAGTTCCTTGGGAACTTCATGTACTCTGAGTTGCTTGGTTAATTGATTTACGTGCACTAGAGAAGTGAGTACTGAACACCTCTTCTAAGGACCAGAAAGGATTTAAGAAACTTCCACAGGTACCTCACTTGAGTACCTTCGTCCTCAGGAGAATCTGATTCATGTCCTATACTATTAAGAGTCTGGAATTTTATCTTTAGGCGGGAAGTCAATTCACTCAGTTATGTTTCTAACTCTGTTATTCAGACTTATGATGCTTTTTCCTGAACTTAGAATGCTATAAATCGAGTTTTCATCATCTATTTTTTCATTTAAAGCTCTTTCCAAGAAATTGACATGAAATCCTGGTGATGCCATTTTCTTGTTTTTCCTTAAAATATTCTTATATGTTTTTCAGCATTACCATTTGCTCTTGAGCTCCCCTCTCAGTCGGTGCTCATGACGACTCTTATCAAGAAGTAATCACAGGGGTGGCTAGGTGGCTCAGTGAATAGAGCACTGGCCCTGGAGTCAGGAGGACCTGAGTTTAAATCCGGCCTCAGACACTTAACACAAAAACCATCCATGTGACCTTGGGTAAGTCACTTAACCCCAATTGCCCTCCAAAAAAAAAAAGCAAAAAACAAACAAACAAACAAACAAAAAAGAAGAATCACGGAATCACTGGAACATAGATTTAGAATTAGATGAGAAAACTGAGGTCCAGAGAGGTCTGCTTGTGGTCAAACAACCACTAAGTAGCAGTTATAAGAGAGATTATTGAGGTGGTAAAGGTTATTCCTTGCCTCCCTATAAGAGCCTACTATTAATGACCCTCTTCCAAAGGCCATCAAGCATCACTTACCTCTTTTAGTTCCTTCACTTCTTTTGACCTCTTTAGTTCAAAAACTTCATAGTGCCAGTGAAGGGATAGGTCTGAGTTATTTATCATCTCCATGGCTGCCTTTTGTATCAATCTTTCCTCCCCTCTGAGATTACGGAGATCTGGTCTGTGGTTTTCTCTCCGGTTCTAAGTGAAGTCTTTTCCTTCACCTGGCTCCCAATCCCTTTATTTAAGGAATTATCTCTACTTCTGTGTCTGGTCAGGTCACTCATGGCTCCCTGTAGAGGTTGCAAGGACTGACAGACAGACCTCTATGCAAATTTTCATGCAGTCTAACACTTTGGTTAAGTGTCGTTTTGAGTGTGCACCTATGTAACAAGTTGGGCTACCCCATGACTCATTGTGTGTGCTCCCCAGACAAAACTCCTCTGGGTACAAGGTACTTTGTAGGACTATATCCACTTGAAACTACAGCTTTTGAGTCCCTATCAATGAGCTTAATTTTATTAATCAGAAAGAGGGTGCAATTAGTTCAAAGCAAAGGCATTTAATGAAATAACATAGTAAGATTCTATATTATTTAGGTCAGCCCTAATGCAGTGAGCACTGTGACTCAGTTCACCCTTGGCAAGATCATTTCTGGGCCAAAATAGCAGCTACTATTCCCATGCATGCAGAAACTGGCTTCATAAGAAGCTAGAGAATCATCATAACTCTAGAACTGCTGACAAGCCCTGGACTGTGACAGGGCTCCATTAGTTTTTAGGAACTCGAGGACCCTAAAATTCTATGTGGTTTCCTATAACCAGGCAATTCCCTTTCCAGAGGACAAGAATCATCGGTTTCCTCTAGTGATTCCTGCCTTCCTTTTGAAGCAACTTTTCCTTCCTCGATGGAGTCACATCTTCTTTCCTAAAACCAGAGAGTCTGTTATTTGGGAGCAACTACCTACCCATACTGGCTCACAATCAGAGGAGTTTATGAGGATGTCCACTCCACCATGCTAAGTCAAATAAAATGATTTAGTACAGCATGGTACCTGGCAAATAGTAAGTGCTTAATACATTAAATGACTGAATAGTATAGTAGTGGAGCCTATCTTAAAAGCAACTTCCTAGACAATTTATTTATGCACATTTGTGATCCTGCTTACATATATATATATATATATATGTATATATATATATATATATACATAAAAGAAAATGTATATTTCTTTTCAGAGTATCTGGATATGGACTTTTACTCAATTTTCTTTATTTCCAGAAATGATCAAATTTTATTTTACTTGAGTTCTTTATGAGGGGCACTTCATAATTTATCAAATTAAAATCCTAAAAGTTGTAAAACTGAGTATCCTAGGTCAAACCCTTCTAAGACAGCAGCTCATTCCAGAGTAGCAATAACACCTCTCTAAATGGTAGCATTGCCTTAGTTCCAAAAGATACATAAAATGGTAAAAAGTGATCAATTCACTGGATTTTTTTCCCTTCAGATTGATATTTTCTTTAACCTAAAAAATGTAGAATGGGTTCATACTGCACAGTAAGGGAAACTCTCTTCCATCTTCCAAAGGCCATGAAGCATCACTTTCTTCTTTTAGTTCCTTCATTTCTTTTGGACTTCTTTGGACCAAAAAACTCATAGTGCCAGTGAAGGGATAGGTCTGAGTTATTTCTCATCTCCATGGTTTCCTTTCGTATCAATCTTTCCTCTCTTCTGAGACTACAGAGAAGATTTTGTCTGTGGTCCTCTCTCCAGGTCTAAGTGAAGTTGGATAATCTGTTCCTTTACCTTCTCTTGCAGAGGCTCCCAATCCCTTTCTTTAAGGGATTTCTCTACTCCTATGTCTGACTGGAGAAGTTGCATGGATTGACAAGCCTCAATCCAAATTTTCATGCATCTAAAATCTTGGTATGTGTCTATATTTGAGCATATATCTCTGTGTAACAGGGCATGATGCCCCATGACTTGTACTGTGGGTTCCCCAGACAAAAGTACTCTGGGTACAAGGTATTTTGTAGGTCTACATCCACTCAAAACCATAGCTTGTGAGTCCCCATCAATGAACTTAACTTTATTAATCAGAAAGAGGGTACAATTAGTTCAAAGCAAAGGCATTTAATGAAATAGCATAGTAAGAGACCTAGAGATTAGTCTTCTGCAAATATATATAACATCAATGGGAAGAGTGAGCATACATAGGGAATATGTGTAATCAAAGCATTCAAGGGAAATGGCATATACCGTGTTTCCCCAATAATAAGACACTGTCTTATTATTTTTTTTGGACAGAAAAACACCAGAGGGCTTATTTTCAGGGGAGGGCTTATTTTAATGAACATTGACAGCAATTTTAATAAACAGGTAAATGTGAACAAAAAAATGTACCTTTATTCAATAATGAATTCAATAAAGAACAGGATGACGTGCTCACTGCTGCAGCTCTGATTGGATGCAGCTCGGAGCACGGTGTGCGTTTCATAGGGGGGGAGGGGGGACGGGGGACGGTGCATACAGAGGGTACCGTAATGTAGCGTGTAGCGCAGGGGATCACCTTCACTACAGTAGCAATCTCAATAGGGCTTATTTTCGGGGAAGGGCTTATTTTAGAGGAATCTTACACAGTAAGGGGAGGGCTTATTTTTGGGACAGGTCTTATTATCGGGGAAACACGGTATATGTGGCCAGGACTCATGCATAGTACACAAATGAAGGAAATACATGTGGTCAGAACAACTCATAGCCCAGAGCAGACTATGTCTTCTGGTGGTTAACCCCTTACAAGTTGACTTCATTCTACTGAAACTTCTCTCTCCAAAGGTATTAGTGATCTCTAGCTTGCCAAATCCAATGGCCTTTTCTCAGTCCTCACTCTCCTGGACCTCTCTGTGACCTTTGCCACCCTTAATCACTCTCCTCCTTGATATTGTCTTCTCTAGATATTCAGTACATCACTCTCTCCTGGTTCTCTTCCTATTTATCTGACTGTTCCTTCTCCATGTCCTTTGCTGGTTCCTCTTCCAGATCATGCCCTCAAACACTGGATGTTCCTCAGGGTTCTTTCCTGGATCCTCTTCTCTTCTCTCTTTATACTGTTTCATTTGGTGATCTCTTCAGCTCTCATGGATTTAATTACCATCTCTATGATGTGATTCTCAAATCTAATTTTCCCATTCCAATCTCTCTGCTGTCCTCCAATCTTACATCTCCAATTGCTTTTTAGACATCTAGAACTGATTTCCAGTAGACATCTTAAGTTTAGCATGTCCAAAACAGAGCTCATTATTCCACATTCTTCCCCCCCCCCAACACTTCCCCTTTCTCACAACTTCCCTATTCCTACAGAGGGCAACACCATACTCTCAGTCTGTCAGGCACACTACCTAGGAGTCATCCTGGATTTCTCACTATCTCTCATCCCCCATATCCAAGTTGTTGCCAAGGACAGTCAACTTCCCTTTTGCAACATCTCTTAAATATGCTCCCTTCTCTCCTTTAATGCTACCATCACCCTCATCCCCTCATACCTTGATTCCTGCAATAGTCTGTCCATCTCAAATCTCTCCCCACTCTGATCCATCCACTATTCAGTTTCTAAAGTGATACTTTCCTTCCTCATCTCTGTCTACTGACTTCCCCATATTCCTTTAAGAATCAGCTAAAATGGGGCAGCTAGTTGGCACAGTGAGTAAGAGCACCAGCCCCAGAGTTGGGAGGACCTGGGATTGGTTTTGGCCTCAGATACTTAACACCCACACAAAATAACTGGCCGTGTAACCTTGGGCAAGTTACTTAACCCCAATTGCTTAAAAAAAAAATCAGCTAAAATCCCATCTTCTACAAACAGCTTTCTTCAACCCCTCTTAATTCCAGTAACTTCTCTCTGTTAATCATTTCCTATTTCCTGTAAATGGTTTATTTTGCATATATTTGTTTTGCATGCTGTCTCTCCCCTTCCCCTATTAGAGGAGAGGAAAGGAGAGGAGAGGAGAGGAGAGGAGAGGAGAGGAGAGGGGAGGGGAGGAGAGGAGA
>NW_027187315.1:8570431-8599468 GCF_028583685.1 Petaurus breviceps papuanus
AGAGGAGAGGAGAGGAGAGGAGAGGAGAGGAGAGGAAGGAATGAGGAAGGAACTGTGTTGTCCAGCTGCAACTGGCCAGGTGGGTCCCCAGTGGGGCAGCTCAGACTACTCACAGATTGTGTTTGTTTTCATTCTCAAAGAGGACCATGATATCAGGAAGGTGATGCCATGACTTGCAAGTGAATTGGATTTGAGAGAGAAAGAGAGTTTTGAAAAGTCACCAGTCCTTTTTCTCTTTTGTTTGATGTTTTTAGACTACAGACCTAGTAGAAGTATTGCTGCATCAAAGGATATATACAGTTTTATCATCCTTTAGGCATAGTTCTAAATTGTTTTCCTGAATGGTTGGACTAAGTTCACAACTCCACCAACAGCGCCTTAGTATCCCATTTTTTATACATTTCCTCCAACATTTGTCATTTTTATCTTTCTGTCATGTTAGCCAATCTGATTAATGCAAAATGTGTTTTAATTTGCATTTCTCTAATCAGGAATGACTTAGATCATTTTAATGAGATAGTTAATGGCTTTAATTTCTTCTTCTGAAAACTGTTTATCCATATCTTTTGACCATTTATCAACTGCAGAATGGCTTGTTTTCTTATAAACTTGACTCAATTCTCTGTATATTTGAGAAATCAAGTCTTTATCAGGGAAAATTGCTGTAAAATTTCTTCCCAGTTTCCTGCTTTCCTTCTAATTTTGACTGTATTAGTTTTGTTTGTGCAAAAACATTTTAAGTTCATGCAATCAAAAATATTCATTTTCTTTCCTGTGATCTACTCTGTCTCTTGCTTGATCATAAACTGACTCTTCCCTTATCCATAGAACTGACATGTTAATTTTTCCATGTTACCCTATAATATCACCCTTTATATCTAAATCATTTATGCATTTTGACCTAATTTTGCTATATGGTGTCAGATGTTGGTCTACGACTACTGTCAGCCAAACACCTTTCCAGTTTTCCCAGAAATTTTTGTCAAATAGTGAGCTGTTTACCCCAGGTGAGTTCCTAATTCAAAAGTTTGGATCTTTGGGTTAATCAAATACTTGATTACTATGGTCATTTTCTACTATGTATTGTGTACTTAATCTAGTCTATTGATCCACCACTCTTTCTCATAGCCAGTACCATACAGCTTTGATGCTTTTGTAATATAGTTTAAAATCTAGTACTGCTAGGCCACCTTCCTTAATATTTTTTTATTAAATCAATTCCCTTGATTTTCTTAACTTTTTGTTCTTCCAGATACATTTTGGTAATTTTTTCTACCTCTTTAAAATTTTTGATTGGTATGGCACTGAATAAGCAAATTAACTTAGGTAGAATTGTCATTTTTATTATATTGGCTTAACCTACCAATTAGCAATTAATATTTTTCCAATTGTTTAAATGTCTTTATTTATGTAAAAAGTGTTTTGTAATTGTGTTCATACAGTCTGTGGGTTTGTTTTGGCAGGTAGGCTCCCATGTATTTTATATTAGCTGCAGTTATTTTAAATGGAATTTCTTTTCCTTTTTTTTTAATCTTTTCTTGAACTTCACTTTAGAAACACTGGCAATAATTATAAGTTTCATCTAGTTTTCTAGTTGATTTTCTTGGGTCTACTAAGTATATCATCATATCATCTGCAAAGAGTGATAGTTTTGTTTCCTTATTGTCTGTTTTTATTCCATCAATTTCTTTTTCTCTTCTTATTGCTATAACTAGCATTTCTAATACAATATTAAATGATCGGGTGATAATGGACATTCTTGTTTCACCCCTGGTCATTGAGAAGGCTACAAGTTTGTCCCTAGTACAGAAAATGCTTGCTCCTGGTTTTAGATACATACTACTTATCATTTTAAGAAAACCTCCATTTATTCCTATGTTTTCTAGTATTTTTTATAGGAATGGGTATAGAATTTTGTCAAAAAAGTTTTTCTGTATTGACACAATCATATACTTTTTCTTGTTTTTGTTATTGATATGGTAAATTATGCTTATAGTTTTCTTAATATTGAACCAGTTCTACATTCCTGGTATAAATCTCACTTGGTCACAGTGTTTGATATTTGTGATATATTGCTGTAGTCTCCTTGTCAATGTTTTATTTAAATTTTTTGCATCAATATCCATTAGGGAAATTGTTTTATGGTTTTCCTTCTCTATTTTTGCCCTCTCTGGCATAGGTGCCAAAATCATATTTATGTCATAGAAAAAAATTGGCAGGATGCCTTTACCTATTTTTTCAAATAGTTTGTATTTTTAGGATCAATTGTTCATTAAATGTTTGGTAGAATTCACTTGTAAATCCATCTGGTCCTGGAGATATTTTTCATAAAGAGCTCATTTATGACTTGTTCAATTCCTTTTTCTAAGGCAGGGTTATTTGTGTATCCTATTTTCTCTTGTGTTGTATGGACAATTTATATTGTTGCAAATATTCATTTACCCTTAGATTGTCAGCTTTACTGAAATATAATTGGGCAGAATGACTCCTCATTTTCACCTTCATTAGTAGTGAGTTCACCCTTTTCATTTTTGATACTGGTAATTTAATTTTCTTCTTTTTAAAAATCTAATTAGCTAATGATTTATCTGTTTCCCCCCATAAAATCAGTTTCTAGCTTTTAGTGGTTCAATGGTTTTATTACTTTCAGTTTTATTAATCTCTCCTTTGATTTTCAGGATT
This sequence comes from Petaurus breviceps papuanus, assembly GCF_028583685.1. NCBI lineage: Eukaryota > Metazoa > Chordata > Mammalia > Diprotodontia > Petauridae > Petaurus > Petaurus breviceps. Next base: position 8,573,114 of record NW_027187315.1, read on the forward strand.
TCTATTTTGGTGTTTAATTGGCGATTTTTAATTTGTTCTTTTTCTATCATTTTTTTAGCTGCATGCCCAATTCATTAATCAGTTCTTCCTCTCTTTTATCTCATTTAGAGATATGAATTTTCCCCTACATACTCCTTTGGCTGCATCCCACAAATTTTAGTACATTGTCTCATTGTTCTCATTCTCTTTGGTAAAAATATTGATTATTTCTATGATTTGTTCTTTGATCCACTCTTTTTTTTAGGACTAGATTATTTAGTTTCCAATTAATTTTTAATCTCTGCTTCAAAAGTTTTCATTGAATGTAATCTTTATTTCATTATGGTCTAAAAAAATGTGCATTTAATATTTCCACTTTTCTACATTTGTGTGTGAGGCTTTTATGTTTTAACACACCTTTGTTTTTTGTGTAGGTGCCATGTATAGCTGAGAAAAAGGTATCCTCCATTTTATACCCATTCAATATTCTCCAAAGGACTTTTATATCTAACTTTTCTAAAATTCTATTCATCTCTTTAACTTCTTTTTTATTTTATGTTTAGATTTTGGGTATATGGGGCATTTAGGAGGACTAGCACCTCTGGTGTGAGGGCTTGCCAAACCCTTTTCAACGCTGCTCATAAACCTTTGGAGTCTACCTGTCACCCAACTCTTAACCTGTGACTCCAAGAAGCTGTAGCATGCCCAGTGACACACTCAGGTAAATGGTTTCAACAGGTAGGTGGCACAGTGAACAGAGCACTGGCCCTGGACTCAGGAGGAGCTTAGTTCAAATCCAGCCTCAAACCTTGACACTTACTGGCTGTGTGAACTTGGTCAAGTTAATTCATCCCAATTTTCTTGCTTTCCCTCCTCTAAAAAAATAAAAAAGAAGCTGTAGCATGCCCAGTGACCACACTCCGGTTAATGGTCTCAGCAAATGGGCTAAACCAGGTTGAGGGTAACTGACAGAACTCAAACCTAATGGTAAATTCAGGGATGTCTACCCCAAGCATGTGAAGATTTTCACCAGCAGAATGGGTAGATGATAATAATTTGTCCCAATAGCCATGAAGGCAGCAAAAGCAGGCACTGTGGAATGCTTAGCACTGCATCTCAGGCCATCACCAGTCATTTTGACTTTTGTCTTCCCACTGGACTTTGATGACCTTAGAAGAGATAATGAGGCTGATGACTTTGTGCAATTTTGTCTCTTAAATACAATTCATAGACAAACCAAGACATCACCCCATGATGTCATTGGTCCTCTTCAAAAATGAAGGACAAACAACATGTTTACATTTACCTAACTCTGAAAGGGGAAAGTTGTCTCCCACTAGGATGGTTTTACTGTCTATTTCCTCCTGTAAGTCACTTTTCTCTTGAGAATTTAGATGCTATGCCATTTGATGCATGTATGTTTAGTATAGTTGTTATTTTATTATCTACAATTCCTTTTAGCAAGATGTAGTTTCCCTGATTATCTCTTTTAATTAGGGCTATTTTTGTTTTTCTTTGTTTGAGATCATGATTGCTACCCCCTGCCTTTTTTTACTTCAGCTGAAGCTTAATAGATTCTGCTCCAGTCCTTTATTTTAACTCTCTGTATGTCTCTGTTTCAAGTGTGTTTCTGGTAAATAATATATTGTTGGATGCTGGTTTCTAATCCATCCTGCTCTCCCCTTCCATTATATGGATGAATTCATCCAATTCACATTCACAGTTAGGATCACTAACTGTGTATTCCCCCCTCCACTATCCTATTTTCTTCTGTTAATATGTCTTTCTCTCTCTTTTTATCCTGTCCCTCCTCAGAGTCTGTTTTGCTTCTGACCACTGCCTTCCTTTATCCTCCCTACTTTTTATCATTCATCTTTCTTCTATTCCCTTTCCCTCCTACTTCTCTGTTGGGTAGGATAGATTTCTGTCCCCATTCAAATGGGGAATGTTGGGAGAGCTCAGCTGCAGTGTTTTTTCTACTCTTCCAGCTTGGCTTTGCTTACTGGAAATCCTAAATAACTTTCAAGAAGTCAAGATATGAGCTTAAATTTGAACACCATTTGATCCAACACTCTTTCTCCTGTCAGTCAATCAACATTTATTAAGTGTTTACCATGTGCCAGGAACTGTGCTAAGTTCCAGATGTACAAAGAAAGGCAAAAGACAGTTTCTGCCCAATCTAATGGGGAAGACAGAATACAAATAACTATGTATAAATAAGCTATGTGCAAGATAATAAGAAATAATTACTGTACCACTCCTTTGAATAATTGTAAATCTTATTAGCAGTTAGAGGCATGGACTCAGCCTCAGGAAGATCTATGCTTAAGTTCCACCTTTGACTCATACTAACTATGTAAATGTGAGCAAGCTCGTCACCCTTCATTGCCCTCAACCAATTCTCTAAGATGTTACAGAGCAAGTGCCAATTTGTATTGGTAGAGGGGAGGGGTCTCACCAGGGTGCTCCTTATGGCAATAAAATTACAGGTCTAGACCAAAAAAAGTCTCATTTATGAGACTGTGTTGTATTCCAGCATTTGATACAATCAACAAGATGCCATGTATAAACAGGAGTATCTGAAGGCTCTACCATTTAAGGGAAAAGTTCGTCTTCCATGAACGTCCTCCCTGACAGGGGACAACATGTCTCTTTGTTTTATGCTTTCCTTGATATTGATAATGAAGAATTGTTGAGCACAGTCATCTTTGTTGTGTCTATCAGTGAATATCATATGATCTTAATGTATGCACAGGAGGCATCTACATGGAGGAGGGCCTATGCAGAGCCTCATATAAATAGTGTTGCATCCTAGTAGCCCAATCAGCTATTCTAAACCAACAGATCTGAAAGTTAGGAATATTCACTTCCAGTTCTTTTCTCTTCTTTGCCATTCCAAAGTCAAACTTTTTCATCCTCACTTTCATCCTACTCATTCATGTACGCTCTCCAAGCTCCAGTGTTGTTCCCAACTGCCCATTAAGTTATGCCCTAGATTCTGTTTTTTACATCAATTAAGGACATGTAGAAGACAAAGCATTACTTATTTGTAAATGAAAAAGCTTCCTAGCTTCTCATATATGAGTTGCCTAAGAGTATGTAGTATTGATCAAAGATGCTTTGAAGACTCTTTTGTTCTGTCAGGAATAGACGAACATGCAAAATAATTAATGTAAAGTAACAGAATAGCAAGAAAATTTTTGGTATTTGAAGTCAGTGTGGGAAAGCCTCAAAAGTTTTTTACTGATGTTTTCCTTTTAAGCACCTAGCTGAAAACAGAAGTCTCATAATTCCACTTTATACTTTGCCTTATTTTTTCTGACTTTTTCCTCTTGCTTCTCTCACTTCCTTTCTTCTCTCCTCTTCTTTTTCCTCTCTCTCTGTCTCTCTCTCTCTGTCTCTCTCTCTCTGTCTCTCTCTCTTTCTCTCTCTCTCTCTCTCTCTCTCTCTCTCTCTCTCTCTGTCTCTCTGTCTCTGTCTCTGTCTCTCTGTCTCTGTCTCTCTCTCTCTGTCTCTCTCTCTCTGTCTCTCTCTCTCTCTCTGTCTCTCTCTGTCTCTCTCTCTCTCTCTCTGTCTCTCTCTCACCCCCCCTTTCTCTCCTCTCCTTTCTGCTCTCTACAATTTGTTTATTCTCTCATTTCATTTTTATATTATTTTCTCCCATGGTTCTTTTTTCTTCAAAACCCTTTTGGCTTCATTTAAAAAGAAATTTTATTGATGACTTTTACTTTTTACATCACATTTATTTCTAGAAATCCTTTCCTTTCCTCTTCCAGTGAGCCTTCTTTTATAATTAAGAAACATTTTTTAAGGAAAACCCACTGGCATCATAATGTTGCCTGAAAGGTATACTACATCCCATATCCATAGTCATTCGTGTTTCCACAGGAAGATGGTAATTCATTTCTTCAGCGCTTCATCTCAAATCCCTTATGTTTTCTCATCTTTGGCTTTCTCTGCTCCAGCCCCCATATTCTTCATAAACTAAAAAAAAAAATCAGGGATTTGTATGGTGCCTATTCCTTCCCTCCACCTTTCTTATTTCGTCCTAGAGCTTGCACCCTCAGTAAACTACAACCTTACATGGAAGGAATTTAATACAGTGCCTTGCATACAGTAAGTATGTAATAAATGTTTGTAAAATTGATTTATCTAATTTCTTTAGAAAAAATCCTGACAATTTATAGATGTGGTGAATTTATAATTCTTGAGTGAGTGCCCATTGTATACAAAACACTCTACTAGGAAAAAAGCAGAAATCACTGAATTAATTCTGTTTAAACCACTTTCAAAATTTTTGCCACTGTCTCCTGCTCTGTTCTCCCTACTTCTGGTCACTCCTCTAATTGATCAAGGGCATTTCAGAATTGTAATCACCAGAATCAAGGTGCCTTCCATGTAGCCTGCTCCCTCTTCCCTTTCCACTTTTCTCCTCTTTGCTCCCTAATCAAGGCTTCCTATCCAAACAGGACCTCAAATCCATCATACAAGTTATTAATGAAAATGCCTAATAATCTCTCCAACAGCCCCCAAGGTTTATGATATACCACTGATAATACTTCTTTGAATATATCCTCCAACTATTTGTTCACTTATAGAAAGCAGGAGTGTTTGACCATATTTTCTTGGTTCATTGTGTGGTTCATTGGTTTTGTGTGGGAGAAAAACAAAATCTTTGATAATGTAGAGATATGTTAATGTTTCCCTTTGATCTACTAGACCTGTCACTCTGTCTGCAAATGGAGTTCTTTATAATGTGGCATTCTCTACTTGATGTGCACAAATTGATTTTTATGTTGTGTTTATCCTACAGATGCCCACAATTCTTCTCGACACTTTTGTTCAACCAATTATTTTCAAAGCAACTCACAGACATAGTTTATTGTGATAGTAATATAATAATAAGAGCTCCAATAAGACTAACAGAAAACCTAAATTTATAGGTAGTATCTTTTAAATAAAGCCCACAAAATGGATTAGTCATTAAATAATACAAAGTCCCTTGACACCTGATTGTGTCCCTTTAAATTACATTTAAGTATAAAGAAAATATGGCAATCTGTATTGCACAAACATTTGGCTCATAACTATGAGCTAAATGTTATGACATTTCCATGGAAGAATTAGTTATTTGAATATGTGTGGTATAAAATATGTCAAATCATTTATCTGGATGTTGTAGATTGCATATTAGTTATTACCAAAGGAAATACATGAGATATAAATGTGAAATACACACACTATATCCTGTAAATGTCATGTGGGTAGGTAGCAACTGAGTGATTTTTCTCTGGAAAAGAAGAACAGAATCATGAAGACTGAGCCAAAGAAAGCAATTCAAATTTCAATGAGCTATAGCATTTAGTTGCATATGGAATTTTTCTACTTAAAAGAATCCTTACTATAGATATGTATGCTTCACAAAAGGTTATAAACCCCTCAAGTCAATTGTAACAGGCCTGATGATGTCATTGAGTGATAGATTGAGAGCTTAAAGTTACCTTAGAATTATCTAGTTCAGCTCTTCATTTTACAATCCTAAGAGGTTGTGACTTGATGGAGGATAAACAGGCAGAAAGTGATAAGAGCAGGATTTGAATTCAGGACCAGTGACTCCATAGTAGGTGCTCTTTCCACTGTACACATTGCCTCTGAAAACTGTCTTCTTGGAAGGCTCTATTTGCCTATGAGGGAAATGAATAAATCTCAAAAAAAAACACCTTGCATGAGGTCTTCCCTCTTCCCCACCACTACCAACTCCCAAATTACTTTGCATTCAACTTGTAATTTATTTAATTTCGGTGTCTGAGATATGTATGTATGTATGTATATATATATATGTGTATGTATGTGTGTTCTCCATTAGAATGTATGCCTCTTTAGAGTAGAAATTCTTTCTTCCTGTGGATGCACAGAATTTAATAAATACTTGATTGATGGAACACCAGCTTATGTTATTTTTTAATATAAATTTTATTTTAACTTCCATTAACAAGCACTGGAGCTAAAATGTATAAACAAAAGCCTGTGAAAAAGAAATTTAAGAATAATATCCTCTTAACTGAACTCAACAATTAAAAAGATGAAATGGTAAATGACATATATATGTTTCTGAAAACTTCTACCATGAATCAGTTATGAAACTTATCTCAAAAGATGAGTATATTGACTTTATTATAGTGGTACACATGATGATCTTGTTCTTATCCTTAAAAAAATCTTCTATACTATTTTATAGCATAGATTTGTTACTGATGCTGTTTTTAATTACATAGTTGTAGATCAATGTATACTTTGTTTTGGGGGTTCTCCTTTCTATACTCTGCATTGCTTCATAAAAGTCTTCACTTCTCTGATAGACCATAATCTGTTCAGCCATCCTCCAATCCATGTATACTTAATTTGTTTCCAGTTTTTTACCGTTATGAATAGTGCTACTAGAATTTCTTTGAAGTAATTTATTTTCCCCAATCAACAGTCTCTTTCATGTATAATTGCAATGAAAAGATCACTTGCATTAAAAGGTATGTACATTTTTGTAACTCATTTCTTAATTCCATATTCCTTTTAAAGAAGTTTGGACAAGCATCTCATTCTCCTGATAGTGTAAAAAATAGACTTTTTTTGGTTACTGTAGCCCTGCTAATTTTATCATCTTTTACTATATTTGCCAATTTGATGAGAAGAATCACATGACTGATTTTCACTTCTTTGATTATTAGAAATTTAATTTTTTTTGTTTTGTAAAATTCTATTTCTTCTTTTGAGAATGCAAAGAGGGATATATACTCCCAGATCTCAAGTTATATAATAAAGTAATAATTATCAGAGCTATCTAGTACAATCTATAGTAGGAAAAAAATCAGTGGTAGAGTTGAGACAAAAATCAGCTATTGTCCAATGCATACCATAATTTGTCTATCTACTGTCTGTCCGCAGACCTTTACCACTTAGTTTTTCACATAGCATGATGCGATGAGTGTAATGACTGGCATCATCAACCTGCCAGTATGCTAGGAAAGTGCTCTCTTGATTATTCTGGTCTAAGTGATGTAGTAGATGGAGCTTTGGGGCCTGGAGTCAAAAAGACCTGAATTCAAATCTAACCTCAAACACTAACTGCATGACTCTGGCTAAGTCACCTAAAAAAAAAAAATCCTCTCTTTGTCTCAGTTTCCTCATCTGTAAAATGGGGATAATAATAGCACCTACCTTCATTCTATCCCTGTTGTGGTGAGGACTAAGTGGGATAATCATCATAAAGCACTTAACACAGTGTCTGGCATGTAGTTAATGTTATGTAAATGTGAGCTAATAATACCATATGTTAACCTTATACCCATGCCTTCTATGGGTATGGAAGAATGGAGGTATGGGTGTATGGAGGTAAGCAGGTATGGAGGTATGGATTAATACTTTGCCATAACCCCCAGTTTCAGATAGAGTAACAGTTTTCAGCAAAGAGAACTTTCAACATTTCAGGTTGACCATCTGAATGGGGTGGCTTTCTATTTATTAATAGAATAGGACTCTCTTGATTCAGAATTGTGCTGGCCAGCACACCGTGTTGACAAGATTAAAAAGATTTCCGTTATGGATAAGACAAGAACTCCTTGATGAAAAACTGAATTTCCTTTAAAAAGTGAGGAGGACCACCAGTGACCTTTAGGTCTGGCAAAGCTTGAAATATAAAAGATTGTGTTGCCTCCAGCTCTGGAGAAGAAGCGTTGAGCTGACTTGGATCCTAATATATATGACTTGACTAGAAGCAGCGGGCAGAGCTCAAAAAGACAAATTTTGCAGAATCACTTCTGCTCACCCTCTTCTTAACCTGGCCAACAGGAAAGCAGAAGTGGGGAGGGGGGGGTTGAGTTTTTGGTTTTTTTACTCTGCCTTGTCCTTTTTTTTTTTTTCTGGAGGATAGAGCAGTAATGAGCACCATGGCTTCTGACCTTTTCTCTAGCCAGCAGTGGATAAAAAGATACTCTTTTGGAAGGCAAAAGAGTAACCAACAATCCTTGTTTCCTTTTTTCTCCTTTTTTGTCTCACTATTCTAGGAGTTGGGATAGCTTTTGATTTTTATGTAATTTCTTTAGTTTTTTTTCCTTATATGTTCCTCCCTAAATCTCATTTTATTAAAAATGGTATACCTCCATAATTGTGAAGACTTTAACAATCCACTATTTATTATGAATAAAAATATCTAGATCTTTCATTCATTTGCAATTAATAAATTGATATTATCACCTAATGCAATTTTCCCAATGATTTTTTTTTAATAATGAATATTTTCCCTGTGTTTCATGATCTAGGTTTGTCAAACACTAGACATCTGGCAATAGCTTACTCTCTAACCTTTTCCACTGAGATTTTTTAAAAATGTTATCCAATGTTAGAAAAATATTTATAATATAATTTAAAATCTGGTAGTTCATGTCCACTGTTGCGTGCGTTTACCCTTACAACAGATCTAGACGACTAGCCCTACGGCCCTCTTACTTACCCATCCCGGGTCTTCGGTCGTCACCGGCCCCTCACGGGGAAAAACACCAGACAGAAGGCGGAGGAGTGAAGCGGGGTGGTTTATTCTTCAGCAGTTACATGGCGGAGAGAGAGAGAGAGCCCTCTCACACGAGAAAATATATAGCGAGTCCGAGCCAATCACATCGCAGTCTTACATTTATGGCCTTATATGGTGATCACCCCATGGCCTTATATGGAGATCACCCCATCAAGCTTATACATATTCATTCAAAGCAACCATGGCACCGCCCATAAACCCCTCCCCCTCCCCCATCAGTCCACCTTCCTGTTTTTGTTTTTTTCATAATTTTCCCTACATCAACAAGGAAACCAAAAAGCCTTAGAAACCACTTCAGTCAGCAAGTGCTTTATCTCCTTGCTAAGAGAGAGATGCAGTAGCCAAAAATAATGAGTTTAGCATGTAAACTCATTTGAAAAAAATTTTTTTAAATAACAGGTATCTAGCCAGTGAGAGCCCAGCTCTTATGAGCATTTGCAATATGTTTGACCTGATGCAATTTTCCATGTGAACTTTGGAGTATGTGCAGGTTTTTATGACTTTCCTGCTTGCTTACTGTTTTGATAAAGTCACAGTTTCTTGATATTGGCTGCTAAGCCAGAATTTCATATGCATACAAAATGTTCCCACAGGGGTAACTTTCTCTCTCTGGTTGCATTTGTGTGGGGAGAAAGGCCTTCTCCCCACCCAGGCTAAAATGTGACTCATAGGCATGCAGCCTCATTCTTTCTCCTTTCCTTGAGCCATAGTGATGGTCACATTGTCTTGTGCAGGAAACCCCTGATCTCTGTTGAGGAGAGTGGCCAGAATCCCAAGGTCTTTTCTGAATTCCAGCCTGAGATGTTGCTTACTGGTTTTGTGAAAAGTATCAAGGCCTATGGCATCTTTGTCCAGTTTCCATCAGGTCTCAGGGGATTGGCTCCCAATTCAGCCTTCAGCGACAAGTTTGCGACCACAATCAGTGACCACTTTGTGGAGGGGCAGACAGTGGTTGCAAAGGTGGCCAACATGTATGAGGAGCAAAAGTGGATGTTGTTCTCCCTGCGCCTGTCAGATGTCAGCCAGGAGGACATGGCTGTTAGCTCCCTCTCCCTCCTAAACCAGTGCTCGGAGGAGTTGCAAAGTGTCCAAAGCCTTATGAGCAGCTAAGACTCGTGTAGACTCAAACACTGACTGAGATGAACCTGAGGCTGTTTGTAGATTTGGTGGTATAAGACATGTCAAGTGATGGCTCTCTGATGCTCAGCAGTAACTCAGTGCCTGGCCTGGTGCTGAGGGCCAGCAGATATCCCTGGGGAGGGAAAGTGGTAGATTCTGGGCAAACAACAAAAGCTGTCATCCTTCATGTTGATATGCTGAAGTCAGAGGTTCATGTTTCCCTTCATCAGGAGCTGGTGAACAGAAAAGTTAAGTAGCTAAAGAAAGACAGTGAAGGAGAAAGAGTTTACAAAACAAACATAATTCCCTAGAGTAGTAAGAGAAATCATGAAGTCATAGATTATGTTTATTGCCAGGAGCAGTGTCAAGACACATCAGAGCCCTTTTCACACTTGGGCACTGGTAGCTTTTCTTTTAGCCTATGGAAGCTATCTCCCATGGTGCAATTATACATGGGAACTCATGGTATTGCTACAGTGCCCTTTACAAGTACACACAGACATTGACCTGATTTCTAGACTGGTTTGCCTTTGTTAGTTTCCTTTTTCTTGTTCCTACTCTTTCTCCTCCTTTCTTTATAAATGCAAACATTCACCCTGACACCCCCATTTCTAGGTGGATTCAATTAACAACAGGTTTTTATTTTGACTACTTATTATCTCTTTTCCCTCCCTGTCTCAACTTGGAGCATTATTTGTAAGATTGGTCTGCTCTCTCCTCTCCTCCCCAACCTTGCTTATTCAATAGTTATGAAGCTTATAAAGAGTTCTTCTCAATCCTTCCTCCCTTTACTTATGTTGTTATTTTAATATTAAGTATATAAATGTTCTTTTCTTCTTTATAGATTGATCTCTATTCCCAAATATTTCCAAGTCAATTTGTGACTTTTAGTATCAATCAATATCATCTTTCATTTGTTAATTGAGTCAAACTCTTTTTTATCTTACTGTACCTCTTTGATGGTCTCAATGGGAAAACCATTCCAACTTTTGGCACTTTGATGCCACTTCTGAAGTCTAGTCCTTCATGCCTTAAAGGTGATTGATGATATCTTTAGGTTGTCATTATTTTATTAGTCCTAAGATCTGAATGTTTCTTGAATATGTCCTTTCCTCTCCTAATTCCTTGAGACTACCACAGATTATAATTAATATCCATAACCTAGATCATTTAGACCAGGGGTGGGGAACCTGCAGTCTCAAGGCCACATGTGGCCCTCTAGGTCCTCGAGTGTAGCCCTTTGACTGAATCCAAACTTCACAAATCACCTTAATAAAAGGATTTGTTCTGTAAAACTTGGACTCAGTCATAAGGCCCCACCAAAGTCTAGATTCTAGACGATTGCTTATACTGAATAACATTCATAGTAAATCTCCTTCCCAGTCAGAATTTCTCACTTGAGAAAATTTCAGGTAATAACACCTCCAATGTGATTTCAATAAATCTATGAAACATTTCACATGAAATATTCTTGATAATTTAGAGTTATAAGGCTGGAATAATCTGAACATCTGTCATTCACAATTGATTTGCTTATCAAATCTAAAATTGCCCCTTGTTGTAGACTTTTCAAAGTTCCCAGGGAGCTTGGTTCCTGAGTTAATTTACATATCAAAATTTTGAGTCAAGTTTTTCTTCTTATAATTCCTTGTAAATTTAGTGGGCAATAAAAAATATAGTTGTTAGTCTTTGAATAATGTATCTAGTTTAGCTGGGTAGAAAATTTAAGGGTGAAGTCTAATTTTCCTTGACTTTTGGTAAGCCACTTTCCAACATTTTTTGTGTAAGGGTATTAAAATAATACTGCATAATTCAAATTGGATACTTTTGATAAGTGGTTTTGATTTTTTATTTTGTTTTGTTTTCTTAACTACTTGTAACATTTTCTCTTTATTAGTGAAACTCTGGAGTTTGATGAGGATGTGTCTGGGTTAGTTGAATCTTACATTTATGAGACTAATGAAATCTATGGTCTTTGGTATGTCCCTTGATCTTACCATTTCTGAGGAAATTTTCTGAGCGGTTTCATCAAAGTATAGAGTTTTCCTTTAAATTCGCTTGTAGTCTAATAACTTTGATATTTTTCCAAGTGCTTTGATTATTCTCAGGGGTATGTAGGTAAATGTTTAATAACTGGATCTCCAGGAGAGAGCAAGGCAATGCAGTTAGGTTTAATCCACATTATTAACATTTTCTTTATCACTTTCTTAAGTCTACAGAATCCACAAAACAATAAATTAAGTCCAGATCTGTATCATTTACTGATTGCCAAGATGTACATATGGACATTGAAAATTTTAACTGATTCTCCAGAGCCAGTATAAGCTGACTCCATAACTCCCCTATTTGCTGCTTTTCTTTGCCTTCTTCTCACTTTTCCTCCCTTCCTTCCTTCCTCCTCCATCCTTCCCTTCCATCCTTTCTTCCTCCCTCTCACCCTTCCTTCCTTATTCCTTCCCTCCTTCTCTTTTCCCCTTCTTTTCTTTTTCTTTCCTTCTTTCCTTGTTATTGCTCACAATTGTCATGTCTTTTTCCAGTTGAGCTTTCCTTTGAATTTGTTTTGCTGCATGTATTTCCACTTCTACCACTCTTCCTTTCCATCTTGAGAAGTCTATCTTTCATTGATTCTGCTCCCTTACTAAACTTTTCCAACACTTTTCCTCATTGTGTTGACTTTTGTTATCAGTCTTATTCCATGTTTACTAAAGACAGATCTCATATCAACTGCCAAATCCAGATCTTTTTTCATTTCCTTTAAAAATGCTTATAATCCAATTAGATGTTTCTTGTGCCAAGTCCAGCTTCATGCCATGGGCCAGTGGGAAGCTTAGTTGTTACTTTTTTCCTTCTACATTTTTTCTTTAGAATTTTAAATCTATAATAATTATCATATTGGAATTTTTATTTTTATTGTTCCACTGAATGGTCTCTGAAATATCAGATCCAAGTAACTCAGATATATTGTCTCTAAACTCCAGAGCTCACTGATAAAAAGAAAAATATTGCAAGCATTTAAGAAATAAAAATTCATCACTTATCAAAATACTATTTTGAATTATACAGTCTTCATTATTATACAACCTTCATTAGAAAACACAGAAAAGTTTGAATATGACAGTGAAAATTGAGGGAAATCAGACCATGCCAGAATTTTCTACCCAGCTAAACTAAGAATATTATTCATTTTTTTGTCCTTTCCTTTTCATTCACAGGATTACAGAATTATAAATTTAAGGCAAGAAAAGATCTTAAAGGTCTTTGAATGCAACTCCCCCATTTTACAGAGGAGGAGACTTCCACATACAGAGTTTAGATGGTTTGCCCAGGGTCCCACAGCTAGGAAATGTCAGAGGCAAGGCTTCAAACTTCCTGTTTTCTGGTCTAGTATGATCCAGAGGACTACACTTAAGGTCAGAGTACTTGGGTTCAAATTTTAGCTTTGCTGTATAAAAGATTTAGGCCTTTTGGACAAGTTACTTAAACTCTTCAGGACTCAGTTTCCCCCATTTGTAAAATGTGAAAGTTGGGCCGGATGATCTTTTAGGTCTTTTCCAACTTTAAATCTCTGATCTTTTTTAAAAATATATTTTTGCTATTTTTGAGACTCTTTGCTTCCCTTTATTCCTTCCTTTTTCCTTTTAAAAATTTTATTGGGGAGGGGAAGGGTAATGTGTTAGATGGGCTCTTCTACAATCTCACTTTCCACCTTCTCAACCTTTCAGCTAGTGCTGCTTTTCAGTCTAAAATCCATGAGAAGACAATGGTCTCTGAGTTATGGATTGTTATAAGTAGCAAAGTCACAATAAATTCTTAATAGTACAATAAATTAAAAATGAAGTATCTCTCTCTCACACACACACACACACACACACACACACACGAGCAGGAAAGACCTATACAGATTCTTGTGAGTCAAAAAGATATTGGTTAAATGAAATAGTTTCAGGCTGAAAAGAAATTCTTTTTCTTTTACAACCACAGAATAAATATCAATTACTTAGTTGACTTTGGTCAGCTAAAGGGTGCAGTAGATAAGAGTCCTAGATCTGGAGTCAGGAAGATCATCTTCCTGAGTTCAAAACTGGCCTCAGACTCTTACTAGCTGTGTGATCCTGGGTAAGTCACTTAACTTTGTTTGCCTCAGTTTCCTCATCTGTAAAATTATCTGGAGAAAGAAATGTGAAACCACTCCAGCATCTTTGCCAAGAAAACCCCAAATGGGGTCACAAAGAGTCAGAAGCAACTGACAAAAACCACAAAAACAGTTAGTTGACTTAATGTTTACTAGGAAAAGGAAAGATGGGGTAATTTGTAGACAATATATATATACACATATATACATATTATTTGTAAATATCTATATTATATATACACATATATACATAGATGCAGAATAATAATAATGTTCTTTTAAATAATCATATTGTATTTTGATACTTTATCAAATGAGCAAATACTGAGAATTGATCCTTCTTATATTGGTGATAGGACCAACAATTACAATCTAGATTAACCATCTTATATAGGGTTTTCATTTCATGTCCTTCTACCACCCCAGAAATGTGATTTGATCCAAACCTTTGTAATCAGGGAACTCATCATAACAAGTTCAACTGATCCATAAAATATTTTGTTCTGTTTTGCATACCATGAAAATAACCTGATTTATTTCCAGTTTTCTATATTCCCATGAAATATTTTCCCATGTTTGCATTTCATGCTTTAAAATATTCCCATCAAGGTCTTACTTTTTAATATTACACATGGAGCCTTTTTCCCTTGCTCTGATTAAACCTGCTCTCCATGACTGGGTGCTTGTAGCCACCATCCCTACAGAAGCCAGTGATGCTGAACACCATGATTTGAATTATAAGGAGCTGTGGGTGTTTTTCTTTCAGGGAAGGAACAAGAGTGTTGGGGGGGGGCTAATTTAATATGCATTGACAAAGGGTATAATTAGGACTCCTTTAAGCTATGTGGGTAGAATTCACTTTTTTTAATGTTAAAAAAAAAAGTGGTGGTGGTGAAGGTGTGAAATGTTAAGGAAAATGTACAGATGAAATGTGCTCTAGACTAAATAACACCCACCTCAAACTTTAGTAGCAGATTATACTATTCCAGTGGTTATTCACTACCTACCATCTTCTCAGCCCTATTAAATTCTTTCCAATCTGCTTCCAGACAAACTATCCAACTTCATTTCTTATTACTCTTCTCCTATGCACTTTCTGCTCCTTTAAGACCAGTATGGCATGCTCATTCCCATTTCTGAGGGTTTTGCTCGTGCTGTTCCTCACCAACAGAATGTTTTGTAACCTCCAGTCCATATGTCCAAAGGTCCCAATCATGTCCTACCTCTTCTACTGGGCCTTTCTTAGCTAATTATTGCTGCCTGTGGTGCTCTCTCTTTTCCTTGAAGTTTTATGATATTTTAAGGTGTCGTGATTTACTGACTTTGGAGGCAGTAGAGCCCTAGATTTGAAAATTGCCTGTGATGCTATGAGCTATGTGTTATTATTTTAGTATTTATTCTTTGAATGTACTCACTCTGGCACTTAAACACTTAATGCCTTATCCAGAATTCAGAGACTCGGTGGATTGAGCTCACAAACTGTCTTTTTTTGCTCCTTGTCCTATACTATCCAAATGCCAAGTCCTTTCAGTGCAGGCCTAACACATGGTCATAAGTATCCAAGAAGGTTGCCATCTCCCCAAAGTTCAAGGAATGGGTCACTCTGTTCTTAGAGTTTCCAGAAGTTTCCAGGGGACCAATGAATACACAAGGCAGCTGGGTGGCATAGGACCAGGTACATTCCTACAACCATGCCTCTGAGAACATCTTCTCACATTTATTGACTTTTGAACAAACTTTTACCTCAAATCACAAGGGACAAGTTTTATTTACATGTTTATTTATTTACATCTAAGGCCCCCAACAGAGTAAAATAGGAACTCAGTGTACAATATGAATATCAGTTATGGTATAGATAAGTTATTCCTACTCACAGAAAGGAATCCTTCACATAAGGAATCACAGTGTATATTTATAGAACTAGCAGGACTAATAGAAGCCAGTGATTTAACTTATAACTGCAGTTACAATTGACTGGGATGCTAATGTTTAAGCCTCATTATAGCATCAAGCAGTTTTGCAACACTACTAATCAGGCATTTTATTTTTCACCTTGGTTTGGCACTGAAATAGCCTAGCTGAGGCCATTCTATTTTTTTTTCTTTTTGGAGGGGGAAAAAGTAGGGCAATTGGGGTTAAGTGACTTGCCCGAGGTCACACGGCTAGTATGTGTCAAGTGTCTAAGGCCAGATTTGAACTCAGGTCCTCCTGACTCCAGGGCCAGTGCTCTATTCGCTGCCACCTAGCCTCCCCAAGGGCCATTATTTCTGATGGCTGGCTTCTCTGGTGTGGAAGTTTCTTTTGCCTCTAGCTAGCTCCAGGTATTTCCCCATCTGTCACCAATTGCTCTGATCAACAAAGATGCTGCAGCATTCAGAAATGTACAAGTCTCCTCATCTTACAACATCTTCTATTCAAGAAGGGAAGGCAAAAGAGCCTGGGGCTACCAAGGGAGTAGGTGCAAACTTGCCTACTTATGAGCTCCCAACACTAGCTGCCACGTTAGCAGGATAGCCATGATATTGGGTGTCACATCTTGTGAACTAGGGTTATAGCAAAGAGGTCCGAGCTAGAAGCTATTTCTTCTTTTAATAGATGTAGCAGCCGGACTCCCCTCCAGGACCATGGAGCCACTCAGGATTTCCCAAGTCTTTCTCAAATGCCAAGTCTTTTCAGTGCAGGGCCACCGCATGGTCATAAGTATCCAAGAAGCTTGCCTTCCCCAGCAGGGCTCAAGCAATGTCACTATGTTCTTAGAGTTTCCAGAGGACCTATAGGTACATAGGGCAGCAAGGTGCCACAGTGGATAGAATGTTGGGCCTGGGGGCAAGAAGACTTATCTTCCTAAGTTCAAATCTGTTCTCAGACACTTACTAACTGTGTGACCATGGGAAAGCCACTTAACTATGTTTGCCTCAGTTTCCTCATCTATAAAATGAGCTGGAGAAGGAAATGATAAACCACTCCAGTATCTTTGCCAAGAAAACCTCAAATGGGGACAGGAAGAGTCTGACATGACTGAAAAATGACTAGACAGCAACAATGGGTACATAATCTTTGGGATGGCTACTATAGGTTCATTCTGTCTCACTGTCTTACAGTGTTACTTAACTCTTTCATCACTTTTGGAACAGCAAAATTGATAAGAGTGGATCTAAAACATTTCCAAACAAAACTCATGAAATACATGATTCGTTGCCCCCAGGGAATGCAAAAAGATGAACACTTCCTTGACAAAGGAGGAAAATAACTGATAGATGTTCTCAGATCACATGATAAACATGTTAAAAATATGCAAATACACTTTTAAGAACAGACATCACTTTACAAAGCACTAACAGTAAGGGCTGACAACAAATATATGCTGCTGGATTTGCTGAATGTAACTGAAAGTGGTTTGTCTCCAGATGGAGCCAATGAAATGGCTGAGATTCAGGAGTAGAATCTGAGGGTATTCCATGGGAGGCAATTAAATAAACTCAACCAACAATGCGTTGCCAAAGAAGGATCAGATAAAAGATTGAGTCATAGATTTATTTTTTTTTAATGGAGGGGTTTGTGATAGTGGTTCAGGGTCAGTACATTGCCACCAGAAATTACAGAATAGTTATTCTTAAGGAGCTTTGATATAGCAATCAATGCAGATTATATAAGAAAGTGGTGAAAACTATGTAATGTATAACTGGAAAAATTTAGCATGTACTGGTCATCTAGAAATACATACTTAGGTGTTTAGAACTATACAGTGTGTACCTAATGGCCAGCTTAACAGCACACTGAGACTTTTAGAACATCATATATACAAGAAGATTGCTAACCTTTTAATCATTTCCTCTCATCTTTTGCTTTTCATCTCAAAATCCCTTTGATATCTCCTACTCTCATACTCAAAAGAGTATCTCAAGAGAGACTTTCCCCTAGTCTCTTATAATAAGATGGTCCTTCTTGTCAAGGTCAATACTACTGCATATACGTTTGATACAATACCCTCTTGTATTCTCCAATAGATTGTAACTTCATTCATCCCCTCTGTCTCAAATATTCAGCCTCACCCTGTCTACTGGTTCTTTTCTTATCATCTTCAAATAGCCCTATGCTCTTCCAGCCAAAAGAAAAAGATTCTTTCACTAGACTCCTACTCTTCCTTCCAGCTACCACCCTATATATCTCTTCACTTTCTCAAACTCCTAGAAAAAACTTCCTACATGCATCACCTCCACTTTGTCTCCTCTGATTTCCTCCTGTACCCTTTGCATTCTGGCTTCTAGTGTCATCACTCAATAGAAACTTCTATCTCCAAAGTTATCAATGGTATCCCAATTGCCAAATCAAGTGGTCTTTCCTAAGACATGTGTCTCTTATTCCAGTACAAAGATCCAAAACTTTTTCCCAAACTCTATCCATGTCAATATTAATTGCATCAGAAAAGTAGTTAGTAGCCACCAAATTTGCCTTTATATAAAGGGGGAAATTAAATCATAGTAAGGAAAAGTACAATGAGTGATAGTGAGGAAGAGGCCATTTGAATAGGAAGAACCTAGTAGTTTGGGCTATCATCTCCAAAGGTAGAATCAGTTTCTTCGTCTAAACTCAGACCTTTCCAGAAAAGAGGAGGGATCATCCATCAGGTTAATAGAGATACCAACTTTGAGTCAATCCCTCTTTATCAGGCTAGTGAGGGGAATTGTCATTTCCTCAGGCAAATCAATGGTCCACCTATGCATACTCCATCAGTGCTCAATGGGTTTGGGTTAGAGGGAAAGGTTACTGCTCCTGGCTTGTTACTCCAAGGGTCTCCAACTGGAGCTTGACAGGTAGAGGAAGCCATGGCAGAGGAGATGGCACTCAGACATCTGCAAGTTTTCCTCAAAAGAGCTCTTTTTAGGTTTTTTTCTCTCAGAAACCTCCCAAAAAAACCCAGTCAAAGACAGCCCAGTTCCCAAAACATATCAAGTGGGATAGTGTCTGCTGCTGTCTCATCTCTATATCCACATTTCAAATCAAGTGCTTCACCAAATTAAACCAGCTGCGTCTTTTCAGACACACAGCTATGAGGCTAAAGCAGAGAAAATGGGGGTTGAGGGCATGAGGGTGGCCAGGGCAGGGCAGAGAGAGGTTGGTGATGATGAAATTATTTATGAAATAAGCTATTATTCATCTCCACTTCAAAACTCCACCTACCTAGTCCTGACCTTGCCCCATGAGGCCTTTCCTCCACCCCACTTTAAAAGGGATTTAATTCACAATGTCCTACTTAATTGGCTTGGTGAGCATATCCCTTTGACTTCAGCTCACACTTTGCTTATCCCTTTGTATCTCAATTTGAATCACCCTATGACCCTTCCACATGCCCATGTTATTTCCCCCTGGGCCTATTAATTCTTCAGAATTCCAGTAGCTGTACTCCACAGCATTCCTTAACTCCCCACTTAGTTAGCCAAGGTCTAACAATCCTTCAAACAGAATGTTGCAAACCATGGGGTACCAAGAAATGGGCAGAATTATTGAATTTTTTCAATATAACACCTGTATAAGATTCCCATATTTTTAAATGAAAGCAAAATTCAAATCAAACTCAACAAAAACATGACAGTGAAATTCATTCAACTGATAGTGAATGCAGCCTAATGATTATTTAATGGGATACTCAAAAAGAAAGTCAAAATTTGAGTCAGCACCAGTCAAGAAAAGTATGCAAAAGTGCCATCAGCATAGTCAGCTGGAATAGGCTCATGATACAGATGATTTGTGTTTTCCCTCTGCATTCAAAAGTGGTGTGTAAACTTGAAGTTATAATAATATATGTGTGGAAATTTAAAGTACCATAATATATGTCATATTGCTCAAAATAATTTATTTTGTCAATTACAATATGATAAACTGGCTTCCAAAAAAACTACTACATTATAAAAAATTGGAATAATCCATGAACAGTTGAAGATCATTTGAAATGTTCAACCATCACATCTAAATTTAATTATCAAATATCTCATTCTCTTTTATAAATTAAATTATATTTTTGGGAAGGATAAATACACAAATAGTTTGAAGAGAAAATCCACTGGAATAACTGAAACTAGAATAAACAAGATTATCTAAAGTACAGTGGGTTGAGGAGTACTCCCTCTCATCAATTTCTATATCATTATTCATACAAAAAATATTCAGTCTAAACATAAGATTAATGTTTTTCAAGATACATATAAACTTGTACCTATTCAATATAGTAAAGCATAAAATATAATTTAAAAAATCAAAATGGGAGGGGGAGGTCAACTCATATGACAGAATTGAGAAACTGATGCAAACAGGGTTAAGTGACTTGCTCAGGGTCATACAATTAGTTAAGTGTCTGAAGCCAGATTTGAACTCAGGAACATGAATCTTTCTGCCTCCATGCCTGGCATTCTATCCATTATACTACTTAGCTGCCTGAAGTAAATACTATAGGCATTATTATCCCCCTTTTATAGATAAAGAAATTAAGAATCAGAGAGGAGAAGTGATGTCCAATGGTGTGGGGGTGGAGTGGGAGAGAGGAAAAAAATGAATGTTTACATAAAAATACAACAAACTAACATACAAAAAAGAAAAAGGTCCATCCTTCTCTTTCAGGGTATTCTCTTGGTATATATCTAGCAATAACTCTCCTTTGGGTTTCCAACAAGGTGAGGAGAAGGATCTCCTAACACTTCCATACCCAGCAACAATATCAGGTACAAACCCAGACTGCAGCAGTAGGAATATATGCATAGTTTGGTAAGCCTGAAACTGGACCTTACATCTTTGGTTGTCTCTTCTTTTTGTAGTTCTTTATCTGAGCACATGTCACCAAACAATGTTGTGAGAAATGGACATACACAGCCCTGGTGACTACTTTGTGAGTCTGAGAACTCCTGGATCCCCATGTTGCTTCTGGGTGCCCAGTAGGAGGGGATTGCAGAAGCAGGAGGGGTGAGAGGAGAGAACCACTGACTAGATCATTTTGAGTCTAAAGGGAGTAAAGAGGCATATTTGACTGGCCAGAAGATCTGGACTTTGTGAGTTGCTTAGGGTAGATCTGAAATGAATGTGAAACATCTGTTCAGCAATTCAGAAAAGCCGTAATACATATGATCTAGGATTCATTGAATCCAAACACAGATCCCTTATGGGCAGGGTCTTCAAATCCTACAAGTCATTCAACATACAATATGGTCATTGAGTATGGGATAGCATACCCTACAGAAAACACACAAGATTAAGGAGTCTCACATGAGACCATTAACAAGCACTCAAATCCTCCCTACTCCTCCCTCTTTTATAAGATAGGAAAAGTACACAGGAGTTAGATCTCAGAAAGTCTTAAATGTTAGTGTAGTAAGCAAATGTCACAGTGGTAGAGAAAAATTGACTGGATAACATGCATTCCTTTCTAATTCCTTCCTCCCTTCTCAAAAAGGTAAATCTCAATTTTCGAAGTCTATGCCCTTGTCTATCCATGGGGCTTAGCCTTGGCCATTATCCCCATGATGGTTCCCCATGGCTTTCTCTTTCTTTCTGTTTCTGCCTCTTTCTATATCTCTCTGCCTATCTCTTCTTCCCATCTCCTTCTTCTTTCCTCCTCCCTCCTCTCTCCCTAGAAATTTAAAACTTAATTAACAACACCTTGTCATATATAAGAGTGGAAGGACTTTGTTGTGCCTTTTGTGGTCTATTTTTATAAAAGCATCGAATTAGCTGGGATTGGGAATTTAAGTTAGTGGTGATCCAGGAGAATGCACTTTTGCTGAACCTTCTTGGGTGAGGTGGAAGAGGCTTCGGTTTCTTTTCCCCTCCTGTATTGGAAGAGGACCTTGTAAGTTTTGAAGGGTTCAGAGGATTTTGAACTCCTCACCTTCCTATCAGTATTTCAGCAGCATCCCTGGAACATTTGACTCTAGTGTTTGCATCAGAAATCAAAGACAGATTAGATAGATTCAAGGTTCTACAAAAAGATCAACAGGAAAAAACAAAAAAGCCTATACCACACCTAAGGTGAACATCTGAAACTTTAGCTAAAGGACTTCTAAGAGTTATGAGTTAACATGTTTTACCACACACGTTCTCTAAGCTTGTGCCCATTTTCCCCTGTACTTGTCACAAACTATTGGGGGATGTTTTTGTCAGAGTCCAAGACCACCCCTATCTTTTTACTCCTCTTCTAACAGGAGACTCCCTGTTTTTCACAATTAAGGCCCAGCAAGTAACTGAACTTGGCATAACAACAATCGTTTGCACTCATGCTCTGTATGAACACTGCTGCAACTAAATCCCAGAACTGATGGTCCTTGAGCTCAGGCAAGCACCAACAGGCCCGGGACATGAAGCCCTGGAATGAATGGACTTTTTGTCACCAGACAACCTTACCTCACAATTTCTGTAATACTGCCCTACTCTACATTGTTTGATTCTTTGTCTAGCCACAAACATATGAATCAAGATTTAGCTCCACTGCCCCAGGGTCTTCTACTAAAGAAGACCCAGACACATGTGTCTAATTTCCCTCCCCCAACAGAATAAGAAAGTTTTTTGCTTATAACCTGTGTGAGTTCTTTGGTATTTTTGGAGTTAACAGAGGTTGCAAAACCTCTGTGACTCTTTGGTCATTTGTTACCAGAGATGACATTTTGAATTAACTATTCTTACAATCCTTCCTTAGTACAATATCCCTTTCTAAAGGCTAAATGGGTCTAGTAAACTAATTGATATCAGCAGATAATCATGAGAAGAGCAAAATAATGGGCTACAAAAGACATCTTCCAGATTCCTTCTCTGGAACCCTAAGAAGAGACATAGTAGCTACATGCCAGGAACTCAACTTGTCAGTCAAAGTGTAAGTTGAGATGGCATCCCCAGAATATGTGCTACATGGACAATTAGCTGATTAGCCTAGTGTCAAATATAAACCTCAGGTCCAATTTCAATTCTTTATGTTCAGAGGTTTGTAGTATCATTATTTTTTTTAATCAGCATAATTCCTGAGTCCCTAAGTTAGAAATTCCTCTATTAGCCAGAAAAGAGAATTTTTTTTATTGTCAGTCAGTCAAAACACATTGATTAAGCACTTACCATGTTCCAGACACCATTCAAAGTTCTGGAGATGGAAACTGTATTCTAGCATGAATTTTAGCCAGTCACCAGTGCCTCTCATTAACTCTGCTATACTCAACCAATGTACAAACATATAATACACAACTTTCACAGCAACAATAGATTTTATTTAAGGAGAAAGCAAAATCAGAATGAAGAAACAAAATAAGGAATAGTGAGAAATCAGATCATATAAAAACACCAGGTATGATCATTCACAGGAGGGGGAAAGTTAAAGAGAGAAATCTTTTAGAATTTCCTCAGATCTGGGAGAAAGACAAATTTGCCACTGCTTCCTTGAAGATTATTCCTAATGATCAAAAGTTTGGTCATCAAAGATGAGTCTGCCATCAACAGATTAAGATCTCTATCTTTCTTATTTCCATAGCTGACTTCCTTTATTTTCAGATTGGGGAGGAAGGGGTAGATATCACCTTGCCATATTCTTGAAGATGACTTCAAAAGTCTACGTCAGGGTAGCATCTTCTTCCCTCCATCTAGTCCAAGTTGCTCAATGTTCTGTTTCTTCTTGGGATGGGGGTAAAAGAAACTACAAGTCCTTAGTGAGGGCTTAAACTCTATCCTTTGTGTGTTTCAGCCCTCCATTCTACATATGGAGGTGTCTAAAGGTCTATCAGATGTGGGGAACCTATGATCTTGAGATCACATGGTTACATACTCTAAATACTAAATACAGTAGGCTAAAGAATTTACATTTTATTCTATGGGCAACTGAGAGCCAATTAGGCACAAATATATGCCCTATCTTCATTATTTTGGAAATCCTGTAGAAGGTGGATTGCAGGGCACAAAGAGTGAGAACTAGGTGCTTTGCATGTATAACCTATATATTGTCTGTCTTCTCAGTAGGGTTTGGGGAGGAGGGTGGGAAGGAATATGGGAAGAGAGAGGGAGAGAATTTGGAACTCAAAAAATTTTTTTAATGAATGTTAAAATTTGTTTTTATATGTGATTGGGAAAAAATAAAATATTAATTTTTTTTAAAAAAGAAGTCCAAGGTTCAGAGCAACCTAAGTACTACCTATGGATTGGCTGCAATCTGAGGGAAGCTGTCAGGGAAAAATATAATTCTTATCAGTGAAAATACAATTCTTATCAAAAATACATCATCTTGGTAGGGGAAAAGAAAGAGATGCTTTGTAACAGTAATCCAGTAAAGAAATGGTGAAGGTCTAAACTAGGGTGCTGTTCATTTGAGTGAAAAAAGGGGTGGATATAAGAGATGTTATGGAGGTAAAAATGACAACACTTGAGGAGTGACTAGATATAGGAGATAAGGAAGGGGGAAGAAACAATGATGACTCTGGGACAATGAGAAAATGGCGCTGCCCTGGACAGAAAGAGGGAAGTTTACAGGAGGGGGGAGAAGAGGAGGAAAGAGAGCAAACATCAGTGCGAAATGACTGAGGAACAGCTACCTGTCAGGCCACCCATGATTTATGACTAGAATTCAGTAGAAAAATTAGGGATAGATATTTAGACTTGGATTCATCTGCATAGAGATGATATTTGAACCTATGTGAGTTGATTAAATCATCAAAAGGAGAAGTGGTTGTCCTTTCCACATCACGGCTTTCGCCACTGTAGTTTCCATATATCACAGGTCAGCATAAAAAATTAAATGATAATTTGGGGGAGTTTTGCAGAAGCTGCAGATGGCATTTAAAGGCCAACAGATAACACAGAAAAAGTTTAGAAACTCAGAAATGCATAAAATATATGTGTAGTATTGTGTAACATCAAGATACTTATCTTTTAATCATACTTTTATATTTAATTTTATGTAATATATAATTCTGTTATGTTATTTAATTATATATTTAATTTTAATGTTTAACTTTATATAATATAATTATGCAATATAATATATAATTTATATATTTTAATAATACTTTTAATATCTTTTAGTAATTCAAACTTCTCTGGTATGAAGAGAGGGCCAAAAAATTTAACATGGATTTTCCAGATCACAGGAGCACCATGTCCCCACTCCCTCCATGTAGACAGGATAACCATAGATACTGATACTAAAAAGGAAACAGAGAGGAGAACCATGTCAGAATAGTGCCAAAATAACTCAGGGGAGAGAACAAAGATACCCTAGAAAGTCTACATTAACAAACATTGCAAAGGGATCAGGATGATGCATTTGAGAAAGACCATGAGATTTAACACTTAAGAAATCCTTCGTCATCTTAGATAGAGCAATGTGAGTTAAATCAGATTTGAGTCAGAACTCAAATTGCAGGAGGTTAGGAATTATATATTGTGAGCACATAGAGGACTGGACTAAAAGCTATTCAGGGCCCCTCCCAGATCTAAATCTATGATTTTATGATGCCATAATCTGAAAAAGAGGTGAAGGATGGATTGGGAGGGTTATAATAAATTATTTATAAGCCTCCTTCCTTAGAAATTGTGTTGTTTTTCAGTCACATTTAACTCTTCATGACTCAGTATAGGGTTTTCTTGGCAAAGATACTGGAATGGTTTGCCATTTCTTTCTCTGGTAGATTAGGGAAAGAGAGGTTAAGTGACTACCCAGGGTCACACAGATAATAAGTGTCCATATTTGAACACAGCTCTTCCTGACTCCAAGCCCAACACTCTACCCACTGAGCCATCTAGCTGCTTCTAAAATCGTATGATTCATTTGGTAATCATAAAGTACCATATAAATCTGAGCTCAATATATATCTAGTTTTTTCCCTTTAAAATTGTGTGTGTGTGTGTGTGTGTGTGTGTGCTTTGACATTTATATTAGAGGAAACAACCACCAAAATGTACACCCACTACAAGTAGTCTAACCCTTGGAGTCCCCTCCCAGGAACAGAATCAATGTCTTCTAAGAGCAGTGGCAGAGGCAGGCAGCACTTGATGGGGCGGGATACAGCTCTGGGTTATCATCTATTAGTGAATGAAGAAATGGGAGCTTTCTTCTGGTGGTTTGCAATAGAATCATTCACCTCAAGACTTGTGCTTTTTAACTTTGAGGTAGATAGGCTTAATTGTTTACATTGACTTTAAAACATGAAAACATTACTCACATATGAGTTAAATCTATTATGTGATACATTCAAAGGTGGCTTTGGAAGTCTCCTGTTCAAAAGAAAACAGTGATTTGTATAATCTCAATTAAATCCAGAATGTGCAGAGCAGGAGATCATAGAGTAGAAGATGAAATAAATAGCACCTGCTGCGTCCCTTGAAAAGCATATAAATTAGAAGAAAAAATTATTCAGTAACTACAGTATAATGCACATCTCCATGCGCTGATGAATCTGTGGGGTGCTCTCCCTCTGTCTCTCTGTCTCTGTCTCTCTCCCTCTCCTCTCTGTCTCTGTCTCTCTCCCTCTCCTCTCTGTCTCTGTCTCTCTCCCTCTCCTCTCTGTCTCTGTCTCTCTCCCTCTCC